>NW_025745303.1:0-31984 GCF_021184085.1 Oncorhynchus gorbuscha | reverse complement strand
CTAACGTCTGACCAGGGTAACGACCCTGGGCTACTTCTAACGATCTGACCAGGGTAACGACCCTTGGCTACTTCTAACGTCTGACCAGGGTAACGACCCTGGGCTACTTCTAACGTCTGACCAGGGTAACGACCCTGGGCTACTTCTAATGTCTGACCAGGGTAGCGACCCTTGGCTACTTCTAACGCTCTGACCAGGGTAGCGACCCTGGGCTACTTCTAACGTCTGACCAGGGTAACGACCCTTGGCTACTTCTAACGTATGACCAGGGTAACGACCCTTGGCTACTTCTAACGTCTGACCAGGGTAACGACCCTTGGCTACTTCTAACGTCTGACCAGGGTAACGACCCTTGGCTACTTCTAATGTCTGACCAGGGTAACGACCCTTGGCTACTTCTAATGTCTGACCAGGGTAACGACCCTTGGCTACTTCTAACGTCTGACCAGGGTAGCGACCCTTGGCTACTTCTAGCGTCTGACCAGGGTAGCGACCCTGGGCTACTTCTAATGTCTGACCAGGGTAACGACCCTGGGCTACTTCTAATGTCTGACCAGGTAGCGACCCTGGGCTACTTCTAACGTATGACCAGGGTAACGACCCTTGGCTACTTCTAACGTCTGACCAGGGTAGCGACCCTTGGCTACTTCTAACGTCTGACCAGGAGTAAGCGACCCTTGGCTACTTCTAATGTCTGACCAGGGTAAGCGACCCTTGGCTACTTCTAATGTCTGACCAGGGTAACGACCCTTGGCTACTTCTAACGTCTGACCAGGGTAACGACCCTTGGCTACTTCTAACGTCTGACCAGGGTAACGACCCTGGGCTACTTCTAATGTCTGACCAGGGTAACGACCCTGGGCTACTTCTAATGTCTGACCAGGGTAACGAACCCTGGGCTACTTCTAACGTATGACCAGGGTAACGACCCTGGGCTACTTCTAACGTCTGACCAGGGTAACGACCCTTGGCTACTTCTAATGTCTGACCAGGGTAACGACCCTGGGCTACTTCTAACGTCTGACCAGGGTAACGACCCTGGGCTACTTCTAACGTCTGACCAGGGTAACGACCCTTGGCTACTTCTAACGTCTGACCAGGGTAACGACCCTTGGCTACTTCTAACGTCTGACCAGGGTAACGACCCTGGGCTACTTCTAACGTCTGACCAGGTTAACGCACTTGGGCTACTTAACGCCTGACCAGGGTAACGACTCCTGGGCTACTTAATGTCTGACCCGTAACGACCTGGGCTACTTAACGCCTGACCAGGTAACGGCCCCCTGGGCTACTTCTAACGCCTGACCAGGGTAACGACCCTGGGCCACTTTAACGCCTGACCAGGTAACGACCCTGGGCTACTTAACGCCTGACCAGGGTAACGCACTCTGGCTACTCTTCTAACGTTCACCAGGGTAACGACCCTGGCTACTTAACCGCCTGACCAGGGTAACGACCCTGGCTACTTAACGCCTGACCAGGGTAACGACTCCTGGGCTACTTCGCTAACGCCTGGACCAGGGTAACTGCCACCGGGCTACTTCTATCGTTCGACCCGGGTAACTAATTCTGGGCTACTTCTATCGCCTGACCAGGGTAAATTCGGACCCTGGGCTACTTCTAACGCCTGGACCAGGTTAACGACCGTGGCTACTTCTAACGCCTGACCAGGTTAACGACCCTGGGCTACTTCTAACGCCTGACCAGGTTAACGCACTGGGCTACTTCTAACGCCTGACCAGGTTAACCACCCTGGGCTACTTAACGCCTGACCAGGGTACCCACCCTGGGCTACTTCTAACGCCTGACCAGGTTAACGACCCTACATTAACGCCTGACCAGGGTAACGGCACCCACTTTTTAACGCCTGACCAGGTTAACGGACCCTGGGCTACTTTAACGTCCGACCAGGTAACGCACCCTGGGCTACTTAACGTCTGACCAGGGTAACGGTTCCTGGGCTACTTAACGCCTGACCAGGGTAACGACCTGGGCTACTCTGCTTTACTACTTAAACCAGGTGAGCTAGTTCAGGCTGCAACAAATTGTAAAAAGTCTGGGGTCCCCGAGGAGAGGTTTGAAAAGTCTGTTCTAGGGCTCAAGTTTTGTAAGGTAAGATTTTCAGTCAGTCTACATTTGTCACCAGATGCATAAGCAGCTGTCCTTTCCCCATCTTGACAGACAGACAGACAGCATGTCTCCCTCCCCCAGTCCTCCCTACTCTGCAACTGCTGATGGTCTCCTGCTCCTGGGCCTCCCACTTCTTAGGAGGAACCATGACCTTCAACCCCAGAGGGGTTCAACCTAGACGGAAATCCCAGCAGGGTGAGACCAATGAAGACCAATGACAATGATCATGCTTCCTATTAAAGATCCACTATGCAGAAATCACTGTCATTTCCTGGTTGCTACATTTCTAATAGTTTGCCTAATTTCAGTTTGCAAACCTATTCCTAGCTCAAGAGGCTTGTAAAATTGACTCTAGACGGATAGATGTGAAACACGTTTCCTTTTGTCTTTGGTGCATGTTTGCTGCCCCTAGTGTTCTTTTTTTTTCATGTATGGCTCTCCTTTCTCACTACATATACCCTCTCCCATTCACTACCTAAACCCTCTCCCATTCACTACCTAAACCCTCTCCCATTCACTACCTAAAACCTCACCTATTCACTACGCTAAACCCTCCCCCATTCATTAGATATACCCTCTCCCATTCATTACCTATACCCACTACTGTTCACTACTTATACCCACTACTTATAACCACTCCCATTCACTACATATACCCTCTCCCATTCACTACTATTACCCTCTCCCATTCACTACCTAAACCCACTCCCATTCACGACATATACCCTCACCTATTCACTACCTAAACCCTCTCCCATTCATTAGATATACCCTCTCCCATTCATTACCTATACCCACTACTATTCACTACTTATACCCACTACTTATAACCACTCCCATTCACTACCTAAACCCACTCCTATTCACTACATATACCCTCTCCCATTCACTACTATTACCCTCTCCCATTCACTACCTAAACCTAATTCCATTCACTACTATTACCCCTCCTATTCACTACCTAAACCCACTAATACCCACTACTTATACCCACTCCTATTCACTACTTATACCCACTACTATTCACTATTATACACTACTATTCACTACTTATACCCACTACTATTCACTACTTATACCCACTACTATTCACTACTTATACCCACTACTATTCACTACTTATACCCACTACTATTCACTACTTATACCCACTACTATTCACTACTTATACCCACTACTATTCACTACTTATACCCACTACTATTCACTACTTATACCACTCCCATTCACTACTTATACCCACTACTATTCACTACTTATACCCACTACTATTCACTACTTTATACCCACTCCTATTCACTACTTATACCCACTACTATTCACTACTTATACCCACTCCTATTCACTACTTATACCCACTCCTATTCACTACTTATACCCACTACTATTCACTACTTATACCCACTATATTCACTACTTATACCCACTACTATTCACTACTTATACCCACTACCATTCACTACTTATACCCACTACTATTCACTACTTATACCCACTACCATTCACTACTTATACCCACTACTATTCACTACTTATACCCACTACTATTCACTACTTATACCCACTACTATTCACTACTTATACCCACTACTATTCACTACTTATACCCACTACTATTCACTACTTATACCCACTCCTATTCACTACTTATACCCACCCTATTCACTACTTATACCCACTACTATTCACTACTTATACCCACTCCTATTCACTACTTATACCCACTACTATTCACTACTTATACCCACTACTATTCACTACTTATACCCACTACTATTCACTACTTATACCCACTCCTATTCACTACTTATACCCACTTATTCACTACTTATACCACTACTATTCACTACTTATACCCACTACTATTCACTACTTATACCCGCTCCTATTCACTACTTATACCCCACTCCCATTCACTACTTATACCCACTACTATTCACTACTTATACCCACTCCTATTCACTACTTATACCCACTCCTATTCACTACTTATACCCACTCCCATTCACTACTTATACCCACTACTATTCACTACTTATACCACTCCTATTCACTACTTATACCCACTCCTATTCACTACTTATACCCACTTCTATTCACTACGTATACCCACTACTATTCACTACTTATACCCACTCCTATTCACTACTTATACCCACCTTATTCACTACTTATACCCACTCCCATTCACTACTTATACCCACTACTATTCACTACTTATACCCACTCCTATTCACTACTTATACCCACTCCTATTCACTACTTATACCCACTCCTATTCACTACTTATACCCACTCCTATTCACTACTTATACCCACTACTATTCACTACATATACCCACCCTATTCACTACTTATACCCGCTCCCATTCACTACTTATACACCACTCCTTATTCTATTCACTACTTATACCCACTCCTATTCACTACATATACCCACTCCTATTCACTACTTATACCCGCTCCCATTCACTACTTACACCCACTCCTATTCACTACTTATACCCACCCTATTCACTACATATACCTACTCATTCACTACTTATACCCACTCCCATTCATGTAGACAGATGTCTACATGGCCAGAGGAAAACTACAAACAATGCATGCAGTGCAGAATTAGGCCAATATCCACTAATAATAAAAACTCAAAAAAGAGCAATTCAGTTTTGGAAACATCTAAAATACAGTGACCCCCTTCCCATATCATTACCAAGACCTGCAATGCCAAGAGCTGAGCAAAGAAAAGAGTCCCCTCATCCAGCTGGTCCTGGGGCTGAGTTCACATACCTGTTCTACTAACACACTGAAGCCTCAGTCCCCTCATCCAGCTGGTCCTGGGGCTGAGTGCACAAACCTCTTCTACTAACACACTGAAGCCTCAGTCCCCTCATCCAGCTGGTCCTGGGGCTGAGTTCACTAACCTGTTCTACTAACACACTGAAGCCTCAGTCCCCTCATCCAGCTGGTCCTGAGTTCACTAACCTGTTCTACTAACACACTGAAGCCTCAGTCCCCTCATCCAGCTGGTCCTGAGTTCTCTAACCTGTTCTACTAACACACTGAATCCTCAGTCCCCTCATCCAGCTGGTCCTGAGTTCTCTAACCTGTTCTACTAACACACTGAATCCTCAGTCCCCTCATCCAGCTGATCCTGGGGCTGAGTTCACTAACCTGTTCTACTAACACACTGAAGCCTCAGTCCCCTCATCCAGCTGGTCCTGAGTTCACTAACCTGTTCTACTAACACACTGAAGCCTCAGGACCAGAACATCCAATCAATCGGAATTACACAAATTACACCACAATCAAAACTATGTTGCTTATTGAGAAACACAAGCTCCAGTAGTAATGAACCAGACTTGTGGACGTCTAGATATTTTTAGCTGTGGACATGGCTGGTTTCTTTAGATTTTTCCATGATGTCAAGCAAAGAGGCACTGAGTTTGAAGGTAGGCCTTAAAATATATCCACAGGTACACCTCCAATTGATTCAAATGGTGTCAATTAGCCTATCAGAAGCTTCTAAAGCCATGACATCATTTTCTGGAGTTTTCCAAGCTGTTTAAAGGCACAGTCAACTTAGTGTATGTAAACTTCTGACCCACTGAAATATTCTGTTTTGTAAACAATTGTTGAAAATGACTGTGCCATGCACAAAGTAGATGTCCTAACCGACTTGCCAAAACTATAGTTTGCTAACAAGAAATTTGAGGAGTGGTTGAAAAACTAGTTTTAATGTTTCCAACCTAAGTGTATGTAAACATCTGACTTCAACTGTATCTGTATCTGTGTGTGTGTGTGTGTGTGCGTTTAGTGTAACAGTATAACTTTAGACAGTCCCCCTCGCCCATACCCGGGCGCGAACCAGGGACCCTCTGCACACATCAACAACAGTCACCCACGAAGCATCGTTACCCATCACTCCACAAAGCTGCGGCCCTTGCAGAGCAAGGGGAACCACTACTTCAAGGTCTCAGAACAAGTGACGTCACCGATTGAACCGCTATTTAGCGCGAACCACCGCTAACTAAGCTAGCCATTTCACATCCGTTACATCAACACCACCACTAACTAAGCTCGCCACATCCATTACATCAGCACCACCACTAACTAGCTAGCCATGTCACATCCGTTACATTAGCCTCGGTGGACTGTTCTGGCATATTTGGCATAGCATAGAAATGAACCTGTTACCTCGATACAAAAGCATAATTAAGAGCAATTATCAGCCACCTCAATTAACACCAAACACTGTTTATCAGCCGGTTCACAACATCATCAAATAATTAATACGAGAGAGAGAGAGAGAGAGAGAGAGAGAGAGAGAGAGAGAGAGAGAGAGAGAGAGAGAACGAGAGACACAGAGGCTTCAAAGTAGTTGCCTTTTTAACAGTTTTGCACACTGCATTCTCTCAACCAGCTTCATGAGGTAGTCACCTGGAATTATTTTCAATTAACAGGTGTGCCTTGTTAAAAATGAATGCATTTGAGCCTATCAGTTGTGTTGTGATAAGGTAGGGGTGGTATACAGAAGATAGCCCTATTTTGTCAAATACCAAGTCCATATTATGACAAGAACAGCTCAAATAAGCAAAGAGAAACTACAGTCTATCATTACTTTAAGACTTGAAGAATGTTTAAAGTTTCTTTAAGTGCATTCTTAAAAAAACATCAAGCACTATGATGAAACTGGCTCTCATGAGGGCCGCTACAGGAAAGGAAGACCCAGAGTTACCTCTGCTGCAGAGGATAAGTTCATTAGAGTTACCTGTCTCTCATGAGGACCGCCACAGGAAAGGAAGACCCAGAGTTACCTCTGCTGCAGAGGATAAGTTCATTACCAGCCTCAGAAAAGGCAGCCCAAATAAATGCTTCACAGAGTTCAAGTAACAGACATCTCATAACATCAACTGTTCAGAGGAGACTGTGTGAATCAGGCCTTCATGGTCAAATTGCTGCAAAGAAAACACTACTAAAGGACAACAATAACAAGAAGAGACTTGCTTAGGCCAAGAAACATGAGCAATGGACATTAGACCGGTGGAAATCTGTTCTTTAGTCTGATGAGTCCAAATTAGAGACCTTTGGTTCCAACCGCCGTGTCTGTGAGATGCAGAGTAGGTGAACGGATGATATCAGCATGTGTGATTCCCACTGTGAAGCATGGAGGAGGAGGTGTGATGTCTTTGTGAGATGGAGAGTAGGTGAATGGATGATATCAGCATGTGTGGTTCCCACTGTGAAGCATGGAGGAGGAGGTGTGATGTCTTTGTGAGATGGAGAGTAGGTGAACAGATGATATCAGCATGTGTGGTTCCCACTGTGAAGCATGGAGGAGGAGGTGTGATTTCTTTGTGAGATGGAGAGTAGGTGAACAGATGATATCAGCATGTGTGGTTCCCACCGTGAAGCATGGAGAAGGAGGTGTGATGGTGCTTTCCTGGTCACACTGTTTGTGATTTATTTTGAATTCAATGCACACTTGATCAGCATGGCTACCACAGCATTCTGCAGCTATACACCATCCCATCTGGTTTGCGCTTAGTGGAACTATAATTTGTTTTTCAACAGGACAATGACCCAACACACCTCCAGGCTGTGTAAGGGCTATTTGACCAAGGAGAGTTATGGAGTGCTGCATCAGATGACCTGACCTCCACAATCACCCGACCTCAACCCAATTGAGTTGGGTTGGGATGAGTTGACCACAGAGTGAAGGAAAAGCAGCCAAGAGGTGCTCAGCATATGTGGGAACTCGTTCAAGACTGTTGGAAAAGCATTCCATGTCTGAAGCTGGTTGAGAGAATGCCAAGAGTTTGCAAAGCTGTCATCAAGGCAAAGTGTGGCTACTTTGAAGAATCTCAATTATAAAAAAATATATTTAGATTTGTTTCACACTTTTTTGGTTACTACATGATTCTATATGGGATTTTTTTTCATAGTTTTGAAGTCTTCACTATTATTCGACAATGTAGAAAATAGTAAAAATGTACTTTTGGATTCAGCAGACATTCCCATATACTGTACATATTTTTCCATACTGTTCATTCTTCACCATTCCTATTCGTAATATCATTATTAAAAATATAATACCATTATTTAAACATTTATCAATCTGTATATTTGAGTTCAACCATAATATTTATTGTAATATTTGTCTTTTCTGGAGGAAAACATTTGAATTGTAACAAGCTTTGTTATTATTATTATTATTATTATTATTATATTATATTATTATTATTATATATCATTTGAATTGTAACAAGCTTTGTGTGTTTAAGAAAGTACGATACTTTGAACAAGGTTTAAATTTCAATTAAACGAAAATGAGACGTCTATATAAAGGCAAACAAAAATACAGGATGAGTCTTTCTAAATCATCTACTGGAGAACCTGTTGGGATATACGCTTAATTTCGGTCTGACTTAGCTTTTCAAATAAAGTTAAATATGTTTTGCTCGTATGATTTAAAAAAAAAAAAAAAATCATCTGGAGGTAGCAAAAAAATAAGTAAATAAAGACGTAATGATTTTTACATAAATCCACAATTCCATGGTTGCAGGATGCCTATTTTCACAAACGTTCTATTTTAATTGGTTAATGATGTTATAGCTTTAGGGATATGAGTAGCAAGTATGCTAGCTAACTAAAGACCTGCTAGCTAAATAAAAGACCTGCTAGCTAACTAAAGACCTGCTAGCTAACTATATGTCTACTTCACCATCAACCTGTATATGTTGTTAACTTCAGGAAGAAGTTTGTGTCTTTTAATGATCCAATATGTAATATGAATAATAATAATAATATAATAATTGGGTTTTAGTCCAGAGAGACTGGAAAAGTGCTCTAAATCCTCAATGAGACCCGGGACCACTTCCGTATTGAGCGAGTCACTGGTACTTCCTGCTTTAGTTTTTACTTGAAATCAGGACTTATGAGGGAACTTGAGTCATTGACACTTGTTTTAAGCTTGGATTTTCGAACCCCCTTGATGTTTTTTGTTGGATAGCTAGCGTTTCAATGGCCATAACAAATAGATACGGAGACAACGGATAGCCTTGTTTTACTCCTCTTTACAGCTCCAAAAATGTCTGAGAAGTAACCATTATTTACTATATACACCTGGGGTTTCTATACTTGGCTTTAAACGAACTGTATAAGAGATTCCCCCGAAATTGAAATAGTCATGTATATAAAAATTATACTCACACATTGTCAAAAAGACTTTGAAAAATCTTCTATGAAGACCAGGCTTGGTTTTCTTGGATGTTTCAAATTGTTTTATTATTTGTAGTACATTTCTTCCTCTGATCAGAACAAACAATATCTGGTAAAAAAACAACATTTGTAAGTATGTATGCATTTCGTCTGGATTAAAACCGTATCCCCTATATAATTGTCTCTATGTCCAGAATGGCACCGTGTCCCTTATAATTTTGCACGCCCAATTTTTCAGTTTTTGATTTGTTAAAAAAGTTTGAAATATCCAATAAATGTCGTGCCACTTCATGATTGTGTCCCACTTGTTGTTGATTCGTCACAAAAAAATCCAGTTTTATATCTTTATGTTTGAAGCCTTAAATGTGGCAAAAGGTCGAAAAGTTCAAGGGGGCCGAATACTTTTGCAAGGCACTGTATATATTATATATATATATATATATGGAACGTAGTAGAGAACTTTAAATAATTTTTACTTAAGTAATTTACAACTGATCTTGAAAGGAACACTGTGACACATGAAAACGTTGTGAACCTTGTGTAACAATATGCAAAGTATGCTGACACCTAGTGGATATCAAGAGGAACTACACTAAACACACACAATAGCCTTAAAAAGATAGATGCTTGACACACATTGTTCTTCTTTATTAGACACTATTAGATATATCCAATAAAGAGATGTTAACAAGTCGGAATGTAAAGTCAGAATGTAAAGTCAGAATGTAAACTCGGAATGTAAAATCAGAATGTAAAGTCAGAATGTAAAGTCAGAATGTAAACTCGGAATGTAAAGTCAGAATGTAAAGTCAGAATGTAAAGTCAGAATGTAAAGTCAGAATGTAAAGTCAGAATGTAAACTCGGAATGTAAAATCAGAATGTAAACTCGGAATGTAAAATCAGAATGTAAAGTCAGAATGTAAAGTCAGAATGTAAAGTCAGAATGTAAAGTCAGAATGTAAAGTCAGAATGTAAAGTCAGAATGTAAAGTCAGAATGTAAAATCAGAATGTAAAGTCAGAATGTAAAGTCAGAATGTAAAGTCAGAATGTAAAGTCAGAATGTAAGGGAATACCCCCCTGTATTGGACAAAAATGAATGGCAAGTCATTTACATTTACATTTAAGTCATTTAGCAGACGCTCTTATCCAGAGCGACTTACAAATTGGTGCATTCACCTTATGACATCCAGTGGAACAGTCACTTTACAATAGTGCATCTAAATCTTAAGGGGGGTGAGAGGGATTACTTATCCTATCCTAGGTATTCCTTAAAGAGGTGGGGTTTCAGGTGTCTCCGGAAGGTGGTGATTGACTCCGCTGTCCTGGCGTCGTGAGGAGTTTGTTCCACCATTGGGGGCCAGAGCAGCGAACAGTTTTGACTGGGCTGAGCGGGAGCTGTACTTCCTCAGTGGTAGGGAGGCGAGCAGGCCAGAGGTGGATGAACGCAGTGCCCTTGTTTGGGTGTAGGGCCTGATCAGAGCCTGGAGGTACTGAGGTGCCGTTCCCCTCACAGCTCCGTAGGCAAGCACCATGGTCTTGTAGCGGATGCGAGCTTCAACTGGAAGCCAGTGGAGAGAACGGAGGAGCGGGGTGACGTGAGAGAACTTGGGAAGGTTGAACACCAGACGGGCTGCGGCGTTCTGGATGAGTTGAAGGGTTTAATGGCACAGGCAGGGAGCCCAGCCAACAGCGAGTTGCAGTAATCCAGACGGGAGATGACAAGTGCCTGGATTAGGACCTGCGCCGCTTCCTGTGTGAGGTAGGGTCGCACTCTGCGGATGTTGTAGAGCATGAACCTACAGGAACGGGCCACCGCCTGATGTTGGTTGAGAACGACAGGGTGTTGTCCAGGATCACGCCAAGGTTCTTGGCGCTCTGGGAGGAGGACACAATGGAGTTGTCAACCGTGATGGCGAGATTATGGAACGGGCAGTCCTTCCCCGGGAGGAAGAGCAGCTCCGTCTTGCCGAGGTTCAGCTTGAGGTGGTGATCCGTCATCCACACTGATATGTCTGCCAGACATGCAGAGATGCGATTCGCCACCTGGTCATCAGAAGGGGGAAAGGAGAAGATTAATTGTGTGTCGTCTGCATAGCAATGATAGGAGAGACCATGTGAGGTTATGACAGAGCCAAGTGACTTGGTGTATAGCGAGAATAGGAGAGGGCCAAGAACAGAGCCCTGGGGGACACCAGTGGTGAGAACGAATGGTGAGGAGACAGATTCTCGCCACGCCACCTGGTAGGAGCGACCTGTCAGGTAGGACGCAATCCAAGCGTGGGCCGCGCCGGAGATGCCCAACTCGGAGAGGGTGGAGAGGAGGATCTGATGGTTCACAGTATCGAAGGCAGCCGATAGATCTAGAAGGATGAGAGCAGAGGAGAGAGAGTTAGCTTTAGCAGTGCGGAGCGCCTCCGTGATACAGAGGAGAGCAGTCTCAGTTGAATGACTAGTCTTGAAACCTGACTGATTTGGATCAAGAAGGTCATTCAGAGAGAGATAGCGGGAGAGCTGGCCAAGGACGGCACGTTCAAGAGTTTTGGAGAAAAAGAAAGAAGGGATACGGTCTGTAATTGTTGACATCGGAGGGATCGAGTGTAGGTTTTTTCAGAAGGGGGTGCAACTCTCGCTCTCTTGAAGACGGAAGGGACGTAGCCAGCGGTCAGGGATGAGTTGATGAGCGAGGTGAGAGTAAGGGAGAAGGTCTCCGGAAATGGTCTGGAGAAGAGGAGGGGATAGGGTCAAGCGGGCAGGTTGTTGGGCGGCCGGCCGTCACAAGACGCGAGATTTCATCTGGAGAGAGAGGGGAGAAAGAGGTCAGAGCACAGGGTAGGGCAGTGTGAGCAGAACCAGCGGTGTCGTTTGACTTAGCAAATGAGGATCGGATGTCGTCGACCTTCTTTTCAAAATGGTTGACGAAGTCATCTGCAGAGAGGAGGAGGGGGGAGGATTCAGGAGGGAGGAGAAGGTGGCAAAGAGCTTCCTAGGGTTAGAGGCAGATGCTTGGAATTTAGCGTGGTAGAAAGTGGCTTTAGCAGCAGAGACAGAGGAGGAAAATGTAGAGGGAGGAGTGAAAGGATGCCAGGTCCGCAGGGGCGGCGAGTTTTCCTCCATTTCCGCTCGGCTGCCCGGAGCCCTGTTCTGTGAGCTCGCAATGAGTCATCGAACCACGGAGCAGGAGGGAGGACCGAGCCGGCCTGGAGGGGATAGGGGACATAGAGAGTCAAAGGATGCAGAGGGGGGAGAGGAGGGTTGAGGAGGCAGAATCAGGAGATAGGTTGGAGGAGAAGGTTTGAGCGGAGGGAAGAGATGATAGGATGGAAGAGGAGAGAGTAGCGGGGAGAGAGAGCGAAGGTTGGGACGGCGCGATACCATCCGAGTAGGGGCAGTGTGGGAGGTGTTGGATGAGAGCGAGAGGGAAAAGGATACAAGGTAGTGGTCGGAGACTTGGAGGAGTTGCAATGAGGTTAGTGGAAGAACAGCATCTAGTAAAGATGAGGTCGAGCGTATTGCCTGCCTTGTGAGTAGGGCGGGAAGGTGAGAGGGTGAGGTCAAAGGAGAGGAGTGGAAGAAGGAGGCAGAGAGGAAAGAGTCAAAGGTAGACGTGGGGAGGTTAAAGCCGCCCAGAACTGTGAGAGGTGAGCCGTCCTCAGGAAAGGAGCTTATCAAGGCATCAAGCTCATTGATGAACTCTCCGAGGGAACCTGGAGGGCGATAAATGATAAGGATGTTAAGCTTGAAAGGGCTGGTAACTGTGACAGCATGGAATTCAAAGGAGGCGATAGACAGATGGGTAAGGGGAGAAAGAGAGAATGACCACTTGGGAGAGATGAGGATCCCGGTGCCACCACCCCGCTGACCAGAAGCTCTCGGGGTGTGCGAGAACACGTGGGCGGACGAAGAGAGAGCAGTAGGAGTAGCAGTGTTGTCTGTGATCCATGTTTCCGTCAGTGCCAAGAAGTCGAGGGACTGGAGGGAGGCATAGGCTGAATGAACTCTGCCTTGTTGACCGCAGATTGGCAGTTCCAGAGGCTACCGGAGACCTGGAACTCCACGTGGGTCGTGCGCGCTGGGACCACCAGAGTAGGGTGACGCCGCGGCCACGCGGTGTGGGAGCGTTTGTATGGTCTGTGCAGAGAGGAGAACAGGGATAAACAGACACATAGTTGACAGGCTACAGAAGAGGCTACGCTAATGCAAAGGAGATTGGAATGACAAGTGGACTACACGTCTCGAATGTTCGAAAGTTAAGCTACGTAGCAAGAATCTTATTGACTAAAATGATTAAAATGATACAGTACTGCTGAAGTAGGCTAGCTGGCAGTGGGTGCGTTGTTGACACTACACTAATCAAGTCGTTCCGTTGAGTGTAATAGTTTCTGCAGTGTTGCTATTCGGGGCTAGCTGGCTGGCTAGCAGTGTTGTTTCGTTACGTTGCTAAAAGAACGACAATAGATGGCTAGCGAACCTAGAAAATCGCTCTAGACTACACAATTATCTTTGATACAAGACGGCTATGTAGCTAGCTATGTAGCTAGCTACGATCAAACAAATCAAACCGTTGTACTGTAATGAAATGAAGTGAAAATGTGATACTACCTGTGAATGCGACCGGGTTGTTGAGTTCTATTCAGAAGATGTTGGCTAGCGTTGGCTAGCTAGCAGAGTCTCCTACGTTAAGGACGACAAATAGCTGGCTAGCTAACCTCGGTAAATTAAGATAATCACTCTAAGACTACACACTCTAAACCTAAACAACACAATTATCTTGGATACGAAGATACGAAGACAGCAAAGACAGCTATGTAGCTAGCTAACACTACACTAATCAAGTCGTTCAGTTGAGTGTAATAGTTTCTCCAGTGCAGCTAATCAGTGGACGTTAGCTAGCTGGCTAGTGAAGACTACGTTAGGACGGCGAAATACGATAATTACGCAATTGTCTTTGATACAAAGACAGCTATGTAGCTAGCTGAGAAGAAATTGCTAAGATTAGGCAAATCAAACCGTTGTGCTATAATGAAATATAATGAAATGTAATGAAATGTAATGAAAAAGTTATACTACCCGCGGGGCCAAGTGCCATGCCGATCGACCACTCGCTCCAACCGGGAGTGTATCATGGCATCGGACAAACCATATACACATTGGCCAATACCACCCAATTCGGCGTTGATTCATGCAAAGTGTATTGCAAATGCCATATGGCAACCCAGTTGTAACACTTTAAAATTCAACAGGGGGCGAATCCGCTCCACCGGGGTTTTTCATATTGGAAATGTAACCCAAGTCAACGTCCAAAAGCAAAATTTTGAAAAATGAATTTTTTGTCAAAAACTTATCACCCCTTAAAAATTGCTTTCTGGACCGTTTTGAAATTCTTTGATTTTGTCAATTACACATGTGTAAGAACTGTATGAATATACTTTTGTCAATTTATTATCATAATTTTTATTTTTTTTACATGCGCATAAGGAATATGTTTTGTCCAATTTCAATATGATTTCATAGGAAGTCAAAAAGTCAGAAGTCAGAAATGTCAAATTTTGTAAAAAATTCACACACCCTTAAAAAAGTGCTTTCTGGACCGTTTTTGAAATTCTTTCGATTTTTTTTGTCAATTACACATGTGTAAGAACTGTATGAATATACTTTTGTCCAATTTTATTATCATATTTTTTAAATATTTTTTAAATTGTGCATAAGGAATTTTTTTGTGGGCCAAATGCCATAAGAAATTTGACATGCTCAAAATCCTGCAGAAATGCAAATATTGACTGGCATGATGAACTCGGGATGGCGGGCAGTGATAGTTGTTCCTTTCCATCACTCGTTGTGTTGACTTCATCATGTCCATTTTTGTGATGTTTTTCACTATATAATCATATTGCAAGTGCACGTGCATTTGCAATATGGTTCAATGGACAATTACTATATGAAATTTGACATGCTCAAAAATCCTGCAGAAATGCAAAATTGACTGGCCAGATGAACTTGGGATGGCCTGACAGTGATAGTTGCTCCTTTCCATCACTCGTTGTGTTGACTTCATCATGTCCATTTGTGATGTTTTCACTATATAATCATATTGCAAGTGCTCTCCACGTGCATTTGCAATATGGTTCAATGGACAATGAATTTGACATGCTCAAAACCAAATCCTGCAGAAATGCAAAATTGACTGGCCAGATGATCGGGATGGCCTGACAGTGATAGTTGCTCTTTCCATCGCCTCGTTATATTGACTTCAGCTCATGTCCATTTTGTGATGTTTTTTCACTATAGAATCATATTGCAAATGCACGTGCATTTGCAATATGTTTCAATGTGCATTTACCATATGAAATTTGACATGCTCAAAAATGCAAAATTGACTGGTCTGATGAACACAGGATGGCCGAGCAGTGATAGTTGTACATTTCCATCACTCGTTGTGTTGATTTCATCATCTCCGTTAGGTGATGTTTTTTCACTATAGAATCATATTGTAAGTGCACGTGCATTTGCAATATGTTTCAATGTGCATTTACCATATGAAATTTGACATGCTCAAAAATGCAAAATTGACTGGTCTGATGAACACAGGATGGCCGAGCAGTGAGAGTTGTACCTTTCCATCACTCGTTGTGTTGATTTCATCATGTCCATTTGTTTATGTTTTCTCACTTTTGCAAAGTCACTGTGCATTTGCAATATGGTTCAATGGGCAGGTACCATCACAAATTTGTCATGCTATAAAAATCCTGCAGGAATGTGAAATTGACTGGCCCGATGAACTCGGGATGGCTGGGCAGTGATTCTGGTTCATCTCAATGGCTCGTTAGGGTTGATTTCAGAATGTCACGTTTGGTGATGGTACCTCACTGTTTAAACATATTGCAAATCTTTGCATATTGCAAAGAGTCACCAGCAAGTCACCGTCCATCAGTCAATTAGATATCATTCTGACACAAACTGATACAAACTGACACTAAACCCACTTTTTCCAACCTGTTTAGTAGCCAACTATCACATACTTCAGAGCTGGCCCACCACAACGCCTTGGTTCAAACCATAAAAAAACATAAACACGTAGTTACGTTCGAGCTGCGGGTCCATTTCTTATGTTACGTGTAGGCCTAGCTGAGGCGACCCCCAATCCCAAGTTTGCCTCGATCGGTCATTTTGCGTCCGAGCAAAACCCCAATTGGTGCTGAAAATCCACTTTTTCCATGACTTGCTCGGGGGTCCTTGAATGAGCTATCGGACAGAAACGTTGGGGTCTGTCTATATGGGCCGAGACGGTTTGCAATGCACCTAGTCTTGTGTCTCTGAAGACATTTCTAAATGTCGCCATTTTCGTAATGGTCAAAATGAATTGAAGTCATTGCAAATCTGCGAAGCTGTTTCTTTTCTGTCGAGAACCGTCACAGACCAAACGTAATCACCACGCACTATCGACCTGAGGTCTGTGAACAGGATTCTAAAGTTTCGAACTCTAGGTCTGACCGGTTCTTTAAAGCTCAACAAGGTTAACTATTGGAGGCACCAGTATGTCTCTACAAACCCCAATGGGTCCCTACTTCAAGATGTGTGTCTGTGTGATTTAGTTTTCCTTTGAAATTTTATGGGAAAAATGACTGATTTACAGTTCATGGGGGGGTTGTCCTAATCACATATATGAAGTTTGGAAAGATCTGACTTTTTTAACCCCTAAAACAGCCCCTGAGACACCAATTATGGCACTCCCGGTTGGCACAGGAAGCTATAAGTCAAGACATATCCTCACTGGGGTATGCTTTTACAGAATCCTGAGTTTTAAGTCCTTACGTTAAGAATTGACTGATTTACAGGGTTGAATGCACTATGTCTATCAAACTGCAGGCAGGTAATGGAAAACACTTTTAGGGTGATTTTAACCGCTTCCGGTTGGTCCAGGAAGCTTAGAATCAACACAGGTAGACCTCATACTGGCCTGATGGACTGTCATCAAAGACAGGTTCATACGGCATTCATAACCCATATAGACTTCAGGTTGAATTTATGGGTGCAGGCAATGTATTCCTATGGGGAGAAGTCAATGCAAACTCTTTGAACAAACACCTTCTTTTAACTATTAAGGGTTAATGCCACACGGGTCAACGTTAGGCTTGCACGGATCGGGAGGATAGGAACATACCTGAGGTCGAATTGTGCTTCTCACCCAACGGTTCTCTCACTGTCACCCCAAAAGCAAATGACGTTGTAGGGGCAGGCTTCATTTTGGGCCTACATTTCTAATGGTCGCTGCGCTCAGACCGAGCGAGCTACGGTCAAGCGGGATATCTCGTTGAACTCGGCACGCCCTAGACATTATGTTTATGCCATTGCCTGCTCTCTGTGTCTTTGAGAACCGCACTTTTTCACTCCATCCTTGCTGTGTGTGCGTGTGAGAGCTTTTTCTTTGACATCTGCTGGGAGAAATGACTGATTTACAGTTTAGAGGGTTACCTGGTCACACATATGAAGTTTTGGAGAGATGTGACTTTTCTAACCCTTCAAAACAGACAGTGTGACCCAATTAAAGGCACTTCCGGTTGGCACAGGAAGCTATAAGTAAACACATGTCTTGATTGACATAAACACTTACAGAATCCTGAGTTTTAAGTCTTTAAGTTAAGAATTGACTGATCTATGATCTACAGTGTTGAATGCAGTCATTTTCACCTTTGAAGGTTATGTACATCAAAACTCCTTTTGGGTCAATCTAACCACTTCCGGTTGCTCCAGGAAGCTTAGAATCGACACAGGTAGACCTCATAGTGGTCTGATGGACTGTCATAGAAGACAGGTTCATAAGGCATTCATAACCCACATAGGCTTCAGGTTGAATTTAGAGGTGCAGGCAATGTATTCCTATGGGGAGAAGTCAATGCAAACTCTTTGATGTAAACACCTTCTTTAACTGTTAAGGGTTAATGCCACAGGGTCAAGGTTAGGCTTGCACGGATCGGAGGACCTTAGAACGCCTGAGGTCGAATTGTGCTTCTCACCCTAACGGTTCTCTCACTGTCACCCAAAAGCAAATGACATTGAGGGCCAGGCTTCATTTTGGTTCTGCTTTTTTCAAGGTCACTGCACTCAGAGCGAGCTACGGTCAAGCGGGGCGTCTCGATGAACTCGGCACAGTCTGGAGACTATGGTGATGCCATTTTTTGTGTTGATTTCAGAATGCCATTTTGGTGATGGTCCCTCTCCGTTTAAACATATTGCAAATGTACAAAAGTCAACTAGCAAGTCAGTGTCCATCAGTCAATTAGATGTCATTTGACACCAAACTGATACCAATTGACACCAAACCCACTTTTTCCAACTCATTTAGAAGCCAACTATCATGATGTCAGAGCAGGCCCATAATTACAGCGCCTTAGTTTAAAACATAATAAAAACGTAAACACATAGTTACGTTCTAGCTGCGGGTCCAGGTCGGACATTATGTGAAGGCCTATGTGAGGCGTGAGGCACCCCGAATCCCGAGTTTCGGCTCGATAGGTCCTTCGTGCCCTAAAACCCTAATTGGTGCTGAAAATCCACTTTTTCCATGCTCTTGCTATGGGGTCCTTGAATGAGCTATCGGACCGTAAACGTTGGAGTCCGTCTCTATGGGCCGAGTCACGGTTTCAATGCACCTAGTCTTGTGTCTCTGAGATCTTTTCTAAATGTCGCCATTTTCGTAATGGTCAAAATGAATTGAAGTCATTGCAAATGCACGAGGCTATTTCTCGGTCCGAGAACCTTCTAGAGCCACCTAACTCACCACGCACCATCGACCCGAGGTCTAGAACAGGTTTCTAAAGTTTGAACTCTAGGTCTGACGGTTCTTTTTTAGCTCGAACAAAGCTAACTATTGGAGGCACTGTCTGTCTCTACAAACCCCAATACGTCCCTCCTTCCAAGTTGTGTGTCTGTGTGATTTAGTTTTCCTTTGAAATTTTATGGGAAAAATGACTGATTTACAGTTCATAGGGGGTTGCCTAATCACACATATGAAGTTTTGGACATATCTGACTTTTAACCCCTCGAAACAGACCCTGAGACACCAATTAAGGCACTTCCGGTTGGCACAGGAAGCTATAAGTCAACACATATCCTCACTGGGGTATGCTTTTACAGAATCCTGAGTTTTAAGTCCTTACGTTAAGAATTGACTGATTTACACAGGGTTGAATGCACTGTCTATCAAACTGCAGGCAGGTAATGGAAAAACACTTTTAGGGTGATTTTAACCACTTCCGGTTGGTCCAGGAAGCTTAGAATCAACACAGGTAGACCTCATACTGGCTTGATGGACTGTTACTAAAGACAGGTTCATACGGCATTCATAACCCATATAGACTTCAGGTTGAATTTAGGGGTAAAGGCAATGTATTCCTATGGGGAGAGAAGTCAATGCAAACTCTTTGAAGTAAACACCTTCTTTTAACTATTAAGGGTTAATGCCACACGGTCAACGTTAGGCTTGCACGGATCGGAAGGACCTTAGGAACATACCTGAGGTCGAATTGTGCTTCTCACCCTAACGGTTCTCTCACTGTCACCCAAAAGCAAATGACGTTGTGGGGCAGGCTTCATTTTGGGCCTAATTTTCTAATGGGTGCTGCGCTTAGACCGAGCGAGCTACGGTCAAGCGGGATATCTCGTTGAACTCGGCACGGCCTAGAGATTATGTTTATGCCATTGCCTGCTCTCTGTGTCTTTGAGAACCGCACTTTTCACTCCATCCTTGCTGTGTGTGCGTGTGAGAGATTTTCTTTGACATCTGTTGGGAGAAATGACTGATTTACAGTTCATGAGAGTTACCTAGTCATAAATATGAAGTTTTGAAAAGATCTAACCTTTTTAACCCATGGAAACTGCCACTGTGACACCATTAAAGGCACTTCCGGTTGGCACAGGAAGCTATAAATAAACTCATATCATGATTGGGGTATGCCTTTACAGAATCCTGAGTTTTAAGTCTTTACGTTAAGAACTGAGTTATTTACGGAGGGTTTAGTGAGTGTGTGTTATTTCAGAAAATCATAGAAAATCACAGAAATCTCGCAGAGCTCCGCAGCACACTTTAAAAAGATTCGTAAGAACACCCTGCAACTGGATCTGTAACCTTTGAATAAAAAACACCTATCCGTGAACATCACCAAGGTGTCGTTGTACGATTTCTCTTAAATGACGATAGATAAATGGCTGGTTCTTTTTTTATTGACACCGGAGGCTCCCTTGACTTTGACGTGAAGTGGAAAAATAATTTCTCTATTTTCATTTTGGACCTTTAATCCCAGATAAATGGCCATAACTCAAAACTGTTGAGGCCTAGACGCCATCTTGTTCGGGGCCAACTGCCCATTATGCCGCCCCTACGCTCACCGAGTTTCGGCTTCTAAATATTTTCAGTTTTCGAGATAAGGCCCCGTCGTGAATCGTGATGTTTTGTCCAATAGCAATATGATTGCTTATGCCCTCTTGTGGGAATTTCCGGGACATCGGAAAAATGACCTAAATCTTATTATTTTTGTAAAACGGAAACCGAATGTCCGACAAAGTTCATTTGATGACTTCCTGGTAGGTCCGGCCCTGCCGCTCGGCCCGACGCCGTCCGCGAATTTTACAAACGATTTCGGACGTCTAGTAAGGGACCGTACATTTGCAATATGGACTTTCTCACTAACCATACAGGTACTGCCGAAATCTTCCCTTATGTATGTAAAGTCAGAATGTAAAGTCAGAATGTAAAATCAGAATGTAAAGTCAGAATGTAAACTCGGAATGTAAAATCAGAATGTAAAGTCAGAATGTAAAGTTGGAATGTAAAGTTGGAATGTAAAACTCGGAATGTAAAGTCGGAATGTAAAGTCGGAATGTAAAGTCGGAATGTAAATCATTCCCTACCCGGTATCTCATTCTGTCTGTTACTGTCTGTTACTGTCTGGTACTGTCTGTTACTATCTGTTACTGTCTGGTACTGTCTGTTACTGTCTGTTACTGTCTGTTGCTGTCTGTTACCGACTGTTAGTGTCTGTTACTGTCTGTTACTATCTGTTACTGTCTGGTACTGTCTGTTACTGTCTGTTACTATCTGTTACTGTCTGGTACTTTCTGGTACAGTCTGTTACTGTCTCTCTGGCACTGTCTGTTACTGTATGTTGCTGTCTGTTACTGTCTGCTACAGTCTGTTACTGCCTGTTGCTGTCCGGTACTGTCTGTCGCTTTCTGACACTGTCTGTTACTGTATGTTGCTGTCTGTTACTGTCTGTTGCTATCTGTTACTGTCTGTTACTATCTGTTACTGTCTGTTGCTGTCTACTACTGTCTGTTACTGTTGCTGTCTGTTACAGTCTGTTACTGTCTGTTGCTGTCTGTTACAGTCTGTTGCTGTCTGTTGCTGTCTGTTACTGTCTGCTGCTGTCTGTTGCTGTCTGTTACTGCCTGTTACTGTCTGTTGCTGTCTGTTACAGTCTGTTACTGTCTGCTAGTGATGTTAATGTCTGTTGCTGTCTGGTACTGTCTGTTACTGTCTATTACTGTCTGTCGCTTTCTGGTACTGTCTGATGTTACTGCCTGTTACTGCCTGTTACTGTCTGCTACTGATGTTAATGTCAGTTACTGTCTGTTACTGTCTGTTACTGTCTGGTACTGTCTGTTACTGTCTGGTACTGTATGTTGCTGTCTGTTACTGTCTGTTACTGTCTAGGACAAATCGTCTGTAGCTGTCTACTACTGTCTGTTACTGTCTGGTACTGTATGTTGCAGTCTGTTACTGTCTGTTGCTGTCTGTTACTGTCTGGTACTGTCTGTTACTGTCTGATACCCGCCTGTAGCTGTCTACTACTGTCTGTTACTGTCTGATACTGTCTGTTACTGTCTGTTACTGTCTGTTACTATCTGTTACTGTCTGTCACTTTCTGATGTTACTGCCTGTTACTGCCTGTTACTGTCTGTTACTTTCTGTCACTGTCTGCTACTGTCTGCTGCTGTCTGTCACAGTCTGTTACTGTCTGTTACTGTGTTACTGTCTGTCACAGTCTGCTACTGTCTGTTACTGTCTGTTACTGTCTGTTACTGTCTGTTACTTTCTGTCACAGTCTGCTACTGTCTGTTACTATCTGTTACTGTCTGTTACTGTCTGGTACTGTCTGTTACTGTCTGTTACTCTCTGTTACTGTCTGCTACTGTCTGTTACTGTCTGGTACTGTCTGTTTCTGTCTGTTACTTTCTGTCACAGTCTGCTACTGTCTGTTACTGTCTGTTACTGTCTGTTACTTTCTGTCACAGTCTGCTACTGTCTGTTACTGTCTACTACTGTCTGGTACTGTCTGTTACTGTCTGTTACTGTCTGTTACTGTCTGTTACTTTCTGTCACAGTCTGCTACTGTCTGTTACTGTCTGTTACAGTCTGTTACTGTCTGTTACTGTCTGTTACTTTCTGTCACAGTCTGCTACTGTCTGTTACTGTCTAGTACTGTCTGTTACTGTCTGTTACTTTCTGTCATAGTCTGTTACTATCTGTTACTGTCTACTACTGTCTGCTACTGTCTGATACGTTCTGATACGGTCTGCTACTGTCTGTTGCTCTCTGTTACTGTCTGCTACTGTCTGTTACTGTCTGTTACTGTCTGTTAGTGTCTGTTACTGTCTGTTACTGTCAGTTAGTGTTGGTTACTGTCTGTTACTGTCTGGTACAGTCTGTTACTGTCTGTTAGTGTCTGTCACTGTCTGTTACTGTCTGTTACTGTCAGTTAGTGTTGGTTACTGTCTGTTACTGTCTGTTACTGTCTGTTACTGTCTGTTACTGTCTGGTACAGTCTGTCACTGTCTGTTACTGTCTGTTACTGTCTGTTACTGTCTGTTACTGTCTGTTAGTGTTGGTTACTGTCTGTTACTGTCTGTTACTGTCTGTTACTGTCTGGTACTGTCTGTTACTGTCTGTTACTGTCTGTAACTCTCTGCTATTGGTCAGATTTTGACTTTTGACATTCTTCCCTGTACATGTAACATTGTAAAATATTTTTTAAGTTGTTTATTATTGTAATTATCTATGTGGTATGTTGTATTTGTAATGTAATGCAAAGTTTGCAAACAAAAGAAAGTGTGTTTTTCATTTCAACTCCTGACTTTGTTCCAGGAACACCTCCCACTGGGTGCAGACGTCAATCTATTCCGCGTTGGTTCAGATAATTCCATTGAACCATTTCCTTGTGGAAACAATGTTGATTGAACCAGTGTGAGCCCAGTTGCCATGACGCCTTAATGTCAGCTCCGGTATCTTGCCTAAATCTATTCAAGTTACAAACAACAATCTTTTACCACACTGGGATTCCATCAGCAGTCTGGTGATTAAAGTGTGTGTGTGTGTGTGTGTGTGTGTGTGTGTGTGTGTGTGTGTGTGTGTGTGTGTGTGTGTGTGTGTGTGTGTGTGTGTGTGTGTGTGTGTGTGTGTGTGTGTGTGTGTGTGTGTGTGTGTGTGTGTGTGTGTGTGTGTGGGCAGTTCCAGTGTGCTTGCAGATTAATGTGCGCATGTGCCTCTGCTGAACATGTGTCTATTAAAGCAGAGTCTGATCTCAGAGGGCTCAGATGGACAGACAGAAAGACAAACAGACAGATCGACAGACAGACAGACGACAGACAGACAGACAGACAGACAGACAGACAGACAGACAGACAGACAGACAGACGACGAACGAACAGACAGACAGACAGACAGACAGAACAGACAGACAGACAGACAGACAGACAGACAGACAGACAGACACCATGTCTCCCTCCCAGTCCTCCCTACTTCTGCTACTGCTGATGGTCTCCTGCTCTGGCCTCCCACTTCTTAGGAGGAACCATGACCTTCAACCCCAGAGGGACCAACCCAGACGGAACCTACAGGGTGAGACCAATGAAGACCAATAAGACCAATGACAATGATGATGCATCCTGTTAAATATCCTGCCATTTCCTGGTTGCTACAATTCTAATAGTTTGCCAAATTCCAGTTTGTGACAGAACAAACATGTATAGTTTAGATTTATACTGCTGTGAAATATCTTTTCAATAACCAACAATATAATTTTGTTCAGCTGTTCGAGCCTATTCACTACTTATACCCACTACTATTCACTACCTATACCCACTACTATTCACTACTTACACCCACTCCTATTCACTACATATGCCCACTCCTATTCACACTTATACCACTACAGTTCACTGCTTATACCCACTGCTATCACTTTCTTATACCCACTCCATATTCACTACTTATGCCCGCTAATATTCACTATATACCTCTATCACTCTATACCCACTCATATTCACTTTCTATGCCACTAATATTCACTCTATACCCCTCCTATCACTACATACCCACTCATATTCACTACTTATGCCCACTAATGTTCACTACTTATACCCACTCCTATTCACTACTTATACCACTCATATTCACTTTCTTATACCCACTCCTATTCACTGCTTATGCCCACTCCTATTCACTACTTATACCCACTACTATTCACTTTCTACTTATGCCCACTCATATTCACTGCTTATGCCTGCTATTCTTTGCTTATACCCACATCACATTCACTGTATACCCACTCCTATTCACTACTTATACCCACTCCTATTCACTACTTATACCCACTACTATTCACTGCTTATACCCACTCATATTCACTATACCCACTGCTATTCACTACTTATACCCTCCACATTCACACTTATACCGCTACTATTCACTTTCTTATACCCCTATTCACTACTTATGCCGCTACTATTCTGTTATGCCACTCTATTCACTATGCCCACTCATATTCACTGCTTATGCCCTCATATTCATTGCTTATACCACTACTATTCACTCTTATACTCTACTGTATTCCCACTCCTGTTAGCTGCTAATGCCCACTCCTATTAGGCTACTTATGCCCACTACTATTCACTGCTTATACCCACTGCTGTTTACTGCTTATGCCACTGCTATTCACTACTTATGCCTACTGTTCCACTAATTATACCTCTGCTGTTCACTACTTAAGCCTGCTATTCACTACTTATGCCCACTCCTATTCATGCTTATACTCCATTTCCTATTCTTACGTATGCCCACTCCTATTCACTACTTATACCACTACTATTCACTATATGCGCTCATGTTCACTGCTTATACCCACTCCTATTCACTGCTTATGCCTCCTATTCTGCTTATGCCCACTCCTGTTCACTGCTTATGCCCACTGCTATTCACTCGTATGCCACTGCTGTTCACTCTGCTTATGCCCACTGTATTCACTGTTATGCCATCCTGTTCACTGCTTGCTGCTGTTCACTGTTATGCCACTACTATTCACTATGCACCCCTGTTCACTCTTATGCCCGGCTACTGGTAACTGTATGCCACTCCTGTTCTGCTTATACCCACTCATATTCTGTATACCTCCATTCACTACTTATACCCACTACTATTCACTAAATATACCCACTCCCCTATTCACTACTTATACCCACTCCTATTCACTACTTATACCTCATATTCACTACTTATACCCTGCTATTCACTCACTTATACCCACTCCTATTCACTCTTATACCCACTCATATTCATTGCTTATACCCACTATATTCACTATTTATACTCACTACTTATTCCCACTCCTATTCGCTACTAATACCCACTCCTATTCACTACTTTTTCCAACTCATATTCACTACCTATACCCACTAGTATTCACTACTTATACCCACTACTATTCACTACTTATACCCACTCCTATTCGCTACTTATACCCACTCCTATTCGCTACTTATACCCACTACTATTCACTACTTATACCCACTACTATTGACTACTTATACCCACTACTATTGACTACTTATACCCACTACTATTCACTACTTATACCCACTACTATTCACTACTTATACCCACTCCTATTCACTACTTATACCCACTACTATTCACTACTTATACCCACTACTATTCACTACTTATACCCACTACTATTCACTACTTATACCCACTCCTATTCACTACTTATACCCACTACTATTCACTACTTATACCCACGCATATTCACTACTTATACCCACTACTATTCACTACTTATACCCACTCATATTCACTACTTATACCCACTCCTATTCACTACTTATACCCACTACTATTCACTACTTATACCCACTACTATTCACTACTTATACCCACTGCTATTTACTACTTATACCCACTGCTATTCACTACTTATGCCCACTACTATTCACTACTTATACCCACTCCTATTCACTACTTATACCCACTCCTATTCACTACTTATACCCACTCCTATTTGCTACTTATACCCACTCCTATTCATTACTTATACCCACTCCTTTTCACTACTTATACCCACTCCTATTCACTACTTATACCCACTCATATTCACTACTTATACCCACTACTATTCATTACTTATACCCACTACTATTCACTACTTATACCCACTCCTATTCCCTACTTATACCCACTACTATTCACTACTTATACCCACTCCTATTCACTACTTATACCCACTACTATTCACTACTTATACCCACTACTATTCACTACTTATACCCACTACTATTCACTACTTATACCCACTCCCATTCACTACTTATACCCACTCCTATTCACTACTTATACCCACTCCTATTCACTACTTATACCCGTTCCTATTCACTACTTATACCCACTCCTATTCACTACTTATACCCACTATTTTTCATGACTTATACCCACTCCTATTCACTACTTATACCCACTCCCATTCACTACTTATACCCACTCCTATTCACTACTTATACCCACTACTATTCACTACTTATACCCACTACTAGTCACTACTTATACCCACTACTCTTCACTACTTATACCCACTCCTATTCACTACTTATACCCACTACCCTTCACTACTTATACCCACTCCTATTCACTACTTATACCCACTCCCATTCACTACTTATACCCAATCCTATTCACTACTTATACCCACTCCTATCACTACTTATACCCACTCATATTCACTACTTATACCCACTAATATTCACTACTTATACCCACTCCTATTCACTACTTATACCCACTCATATTCACTACTTATACCCACTCCTATTCACTACTTATACCCACTCCTATTCACTACTTATACCCACTACTATTCACTACTTATACCCACTCATATTCACTACTTATACCCACTGCTATTCACTACTTATACCCACTGCTATTCACTACTTATACCCACTCCTATTCACTACTTATACCCACTCCTATTCACTACTTATACCCACTACTATTCACTACTTATACCCACTCATATTCACTACTTATACCCACTGCTATTCACTACTTATACCCACTCACATTCACTACTTATACCCGCTACTATTCACTACTTATACCCACCCCTATTCACTACTTATACCCGCTACTATTCACTACTTATACCACTCCTATTCACTACTTATACCCACTCATATTCACTACTTATACCCACTCATATTCATTACTTATACCCACTACTATTCACTACTTATACTCACTACTTATTCCCACTCCTATTCGCTACTAATACCCACTCCTATTCGCTACTTATACCCACTACTATTCACTACTTATACCCACTGCTATTTACTACTTATACCCACTGCTATTCACTACTTATGCCCACTACTATTCACTAATTATACCCTCTGCTATTCACTACTTAAGCCCACTACTATTCACTACTTATACCCACTCCTATTCACTACTTATACTCATTCCTATTCACTACGTATACCCACTCCTATTCACTACTTATACCCACTACTATTCACTACTTATACACACTCATATTCACTACTTATACCCACTCCTATTCACTACTTATACCCACTCCTATTCACTACTTATACCCACTCCTATTCACTACTTATACCCACTACTATTCACTACGTATACCCACTGCTATTCACTACTTATACCCACTGCTATTCACTATTATACCCACTCCTATTCACTACTTATACCCACTGCTATTCACTATTATACCCACTACTATTCACTACTTATACCCACCCCTATTCACTACTTATACCCGCTACTATTAACTACTTATACCACTCCTATTCACTACTTATACCCACTCATATTCACTACTTATACCCACTCCCATTCACTACTTATACCCACTACTATTCACTAAATATACCCACTCCTATTCACTACTTATACCCACTCCTATTCACTACTTATACCCACTCATATTCACTACTTATACCCACTGCTATTCACTACTTATACCCACTCCTATTCACTACTTATACCCACTCATATTCATTACTTATACCCACTACTATTCACTATTTATACTCACTACTTATTCCCACTCCTATTCGCTACTAATACCCACTCCTATTCACTACTTTTTCCAACTCATATTCACTACCTATACCCACTAGTATTCACTACTTATACCCACTACTATTCACTACTTATACCCACTCCTATTCGCTACTTATACCCACTCCTATTCGCTACTTATACCCACTACTATTCACTACTTATACCCACTACTATTGACTACTTATACCCACTACTATTGACTACTTATACCCACTACTATTCACTACTTATACCCACTACTATTCACTACTTATACCCACTCCTATTCACTACTTATACCCACTACTATTCACTACTTATACCCACTACTATTCACTACTTATACCCACTACTATTCACTACTTATACCCACTCCTATTCACTACTTATACCCACTACTATTCACTACTTATACCCACGCATATTCACTACTTATACCCACTACTATTCACTACTTATACCCACTCATATTCACTACTTATACCCACTCCTATTCACTACTTATACCCACTACTATTCACTACTTATACCCACTACTATTCACTACTTATACCCACTGCTATTTACTACTTATACCCACTGCTATTCACTACTTATGCCCACTACTATTCACTACTTATACCCACTCCTATTCACTACTTATACCCACTCCTATTCACTACTTATACCCACTCCTATTTGCTACTTATACCCACTCCTATTCATTACTTATACCCACTCCTTTTCACTACTTATACCCACTCCTATTCACTACTTATACCCACTCATATTCACTACTTATACCCACTACTATTCATTACTTATACCCACTACTATTCACTACTTATACCCACTCCTATTCACTACTTATACCCACTACTATTCACTACTTATACCCACTCCTATTCACTACTTATACCCACTACTATTCACTACTTATACCCACTACTATTCACTACTTATACCCACTACTATTCACTACTTATACCCACTCCCATTCACTACTTATACCCACTCCTATTCACTACTTATACCCACTCCTATTCACTACTTATACCCGTTCCTATTCACTACTTATACCCACTCCTATTCACTACTTATACCCACTATTTTTCATGACTTATACCCACTCCTATTCACTACTTATACCCACTCCCATTCACTACTTATACCCACTCCTATTCACTACTTATACCCACTACTATTCACTACTTATACCCACTACTATTCACTACTTATACCCACTACTCTTCACTACTTATACCCACTCCTATTCACTACTTATACCCACTACCCTTCACTACTTATACCCACTCCTATTCACTACTTATACCCACTCCCATTCACTACTTATACCCAATCCTATTCACTACTTATACCCACTCATATTCACTACTTATACCCACTCCCATTCACTACTTATACCCACTACTATTCACTACATATACCCACTCCTATTCACTACTTATACCCACTCCTATTCACTACTTATACCCACTCATATTCACTACTTATACCCACTGCTATTCACTACTTATACCCACTCCTATTCACTACTTATACCCACTCATATTCATTACTTATACCCACTACTATTCACTATTTATACTCACTACTTATTCCCACTCCTATTCGCTACTAATACCCACTCCTATTCGCTACTTATACCCACTACTATTCACTACTTATACCCACTGCTATTTACTACTTATACCCACTACTATTCACTACTTATACCCACTCCTATTCGCTACTTATACCCACTCCTATTCGCTACTTATACCCACTACTATTCACTACTTATACCCACTACTATTGACTACTTATACCCACTACTATTGACTACTTATACCCACTACTATTCACTACTTATACCCACTACTATTCACTACTTATACCCACTCCTATTCACTACTTATACCCACTACTATTCACTACTTAGACCCACTACTATTCACTACTTATACCCACTAGTATTCACTACTTATACCCACTCATATTCACTACCTATACCCACTAGTATTCACTACTTATACCCACTCATATTCACTACCTATACCCACTACTATTCACTACTTATACCCTCTGCTATTCGCTACTTATACCCACTGCTATTCACTACTTATACCCACTCACATTCATTACTTATACCCACTACTATTCACTACTTATAACCACTCCTATTCACTACTTATACCCACTACTATTCAATACATACCCACTACTATTCACTACTTATACCCACTACTATTCACTACTTATACCCACTCCTATTCACTACTTATACCCACTACTATTCACTACTTATACCCACGCATATTCACTACTTATACCCACTACTATTCACTACTTATACCCACTCATATTCACTACTTATACCCACTACTATTCACTACTTATACCCACTACTATTCACTACTTATACCCACTGCTATTTACTACTTATACCCACTCCTATTCACTACTTATGCCCACTACTATTCACTACTTATACCCACTCCTATTCAACTTATACCCACTCCTATTCACTACTTATACCCACTACTATTCACTACTTATACCCACTCCTATTTGCTACTTATACCCACTCCTATTCATTACTTATACCCACTCCTTTTCACTACTTATACCCACTCCTATTCACTACTTATACCCACTCATATTCACTACTTATACCCACTACTATTCATTACTTATACCCACTCCTATTCACTACTTATACCCACTCCCATTCACTACTTATACCCACTCCTATTCACTACTTATACCTACTCCTATTCACTACTTATACCCACTCCTATTCACTACTTATACCCACTACTATTCACTACTTATACCCACTATTTTTCATGACTTATACCCACTCCTATTCACTACTTATACCCACTCCCATTCACTGCTTATACCCACTCCTATTCACTACTTATACCCACTCCTATTCACTACTTATACCCACTACTATTCACTACTTATACCCACTACTATTCACTACTTATACCCACTACTTTTCACTACTTATACCCACTCCTATATACTACTTATACCCACTACCCTTCACTACTTATACCCACTCCTATTCACTACTTATACCCACTCCCATTCACTACTTATACCCAATCCTATTCACTACTTATACCCACTCCTATTCACTACTTATACCCACTACTATTCACTACTTATACCCACTACTATTCATTACTTATACCCACTACTCTTCACTACTTATACCCACTCCTATTCACTACTTATACCCACTACTATTCACTAC
>NW_025745302.1:0-32202 GCF_021184085.1 Oncorhynchus gorbuscha | reverse complement strand
AGGTAGCATTGTTTAAAGTGGCTAGTGATATATTTACATCATTTCCCATCAATTCCCATTATTAAAGTGGCTGGAGTTGGGTCAGTGTCAATGACAGTGTGTTGGCAGCAGCCACTCAATGTTAGTGGTGGCTGTTTAACAGTCTGATGGCCTTGAGATAGAAGCTGTTTTTCAGTCTCTCGGTCCCAGCTTTGATGCACCTGTACTGACCTCGCCTTCTGGATGATAGCGGGGTGAACAGGCAGTGGTTCGGGTGGTTGATGTGGTGATGCATTGTGCAGACCTCACTACCCTCTGGAGAGCCTTACGTTTGAGGGCGGAGCAGTTGCCGTACCAGGCGGTGATACAGCCCGCCAGGATTCTCTCGATTGTGCATCTGTAGAAGTTTGTGAGTGCTTTTGGTGACAAGCCAAATTTCTTCAGCCTCCTGAGGTTGAAGATGCGCTGCTGTGCCTTCTTCACGACGCTGTCAGTGTGAGTGGACCAATTCAGTTTGTCTGTGATGTGCATGCCGAGGAACTTAAAACTTGCTACCCTCTCCACTACTGTTCCATCGATGTGGATAGGGGGGTGTTCCCTCTGCTGTTTCCTGAAGTCCACAATCATCTCCTTAGTTTTGTTGACATTGAGTGTAAGGTTATTTTCCTGACACCACACTCCGAGGGCCCTCACCTCCTCCCTGTAGGCCGTCTCGTCGTTGTTGGTAATCAAGCCTACCACTGTTGTGTCGTCCGCAAACTTGATGATTGAGTTGGAGGCGTACGTGGCCACGCAGTCGTGGGTGAACAGGGAGTACAGGAGAGGGCTCAGAACGCACCCTTGTGGGGCCCCCGTGTTGAGGATCAGCGGGGAGGAGATGTTGTTGCCTACCCTCACCACCTGGGGGCGGCCCGTCAGGAAGTCCAGTACCCAGTTGCACAGGGCGGGGTCGAGACCCAGGGTCTCGAGCTTGATGATGAGCTTGGAGGGTACTATGGTGTTGAATGCCGAGCTGTAGTCGATGAACAGCATTCTCACATAGGTATTCCTCTTGTCCAGGTGGGTTAGGGCAGTGTGCAGTGTGGTTGAGATTGCATCGTCTGTGGACCTATTTGGGCGGTAAGCAAATTGGAGTGGGTCTAGGGTGTCAGGTAGGGTGGAGGTGATATGGTCCTTGACTAGTCTCTCAAAGCACTTCATGATGACGGAAGTGAGTGCTACGGGGCGGTAGTCGTTTAGCTCAGTTACCTTAGCTTTCTTGGGAACAGGAACAATGGTGGCCCTCTTGAAGCATGTGGGAACAGCAGACTGGTATAGGGATTGATTGAATATGTCCGTAAACACACCGGCCAGCTGGTCTGCGCATGCTCTGAGGGCGTGGCTGGGGATGCCGTCTGTGCCTGCAGCCTTGCGAGGGTTAACACGTTTAAATGTCTTACTCACCTCGGCTGCAGTGAAGGAGAGACCGCATGTTTTCGTTGCAGGCCGCGTCAGTGGCACTGTATTGTCCTCAAAGCGGGCAAAAAAGTTATTTAGTCTGCCTGGGAGCAAGACATCCTGGTCCGTGACTGGGCTGGGTTTCTTCTTGTAGTCCGTGATTGACTGTAGACCCTGCCACATGCCTCTTGTGTCTGAGCCATTGAATTGAGATTCTACTTTGTCTCTGTACTGACACTTAGCTTGTTTAATAGCCTTGCGGAGGGAATAGCTGCATTGTTTATATTCGGACATGTTACCAGACACCTTGCACTGATTAAAAGCAGTGGTTCGCGCTTTCAGTTTCACGCGAATGCTGCCATCAATCCACGGTTTCTGGTTAGGGAATGTTTTTATCGTTGCTATGGGAACGACATCTTCGACGCACGTTCTAATGAACTCGCACACCGAATCAGTGTATTCGTCAATATTTTTATCTGACGCAATACGAAACATGTCCTAGTCCACGTGATGGAAGCAGTCTTGGAGTGTGGAGTCAGCTTGGTCTGACCAGCGTTGGACAGACCTCAGCGTGGGAGCCTCTTGTTTTAGTTTCTGCCTGTAGGCAGGGATCAGCAAAATGGAGTCGTGGTCAGCTTTTCCGAAAGGGGGCGGGGCAGGGCCTTATATGCGTCGCAGAAGTTAGAGTAACAATGATCCAAGGTTTTACCACCCCTGGTTGCGCAATCAATATGCTGAAAAATTTAGGGAGTCTTGTTTTCAGATTAGCTTTATTAAAATCCCCAGCTACAATGAATGCAGCCTCCGGATAAATGGTTTCCAAATTATGCCCAAGTGTTGGAGTGTGCCCCTGGCTGTCCTTCCATTTAAAAACAAGAAAATTGTGCAGTCTGGTTTGCTTAATATAAGGAATTTGGGAGGGAGGGATGGAGGGAAAGAGAGAGAGAGAGTCACTTTGTATGTTGTCTACCTCACTTGCTTTGGCAATGTTAACACATGTTTCCCATGCCAATAAAGCCCTTGAATTGAATTGAATTGAAATTGAGAGAGAGAGAGAGAGAGAGAGAGAGAGAGAGATAGAGAGAGAGAGAGAGAGAGAGAGATGATTGTGAACTCTTTAATCCCATAAACCCTTGCTGATGTGTCCAACTTTTTCTTGCTTTCCATAAGGCGTTCACCCGCATGCGTCCAAGTATTGTTATCTTTGAAAATGTCTGTTAGTCAGTTACACTATCAACCACCCTGTGGATACTAGGCTACATTTACAAAGTAAGTAAAAGTAACTAGCCTTCCACATGCCTTGGCTTGTCAGAATGGCTCATCGGAGCCATTCTCATGTTTCTATAGTGTGAGGCAGCTTGATGTACAATTACACCCTCTGGACAGGTCTATCGCAGGGCGTTACCCCCAATCTATATATTTAACATTTTCCAAGTATCAGTGTCAAATTTCCTTAATATCATCTTTTGGTCACCACGTATGAAGTCCATGCAAGTTTAAAAGTGATTGAATAGTTTGGATATGACTACTTAATTGGCTTGGTATTGAGAGTGACATCTGGAAAACAAAGAAGCAGTATTTTTAATAGAGATGGTACTGTATATCTGCAATAAGAATGCAACCAAGAATATGTACTGTTTGAGTGCCTAAATAGTCATCATAAATCCATACACACACACACACACACACACACACACACACACACACACACACACACACACACACACACACACACACACACACACACACACACACACACACACACACACACACACACACACACACACACACACACACACACACACACACACACACACACACACACACACACACACACACACACACACACACACACACACACACACACACACACACACACACACACACACACACACACACACACACACACACACACACACACACACACACACACACTATGTATACGTATCTGAATGTCACAGAAACATTTTCCCTTTCCTTAGCTGAATGCTAAGTGTCTACTTACAGCTGACCAAAATGTAGATGATGTGGTTCTCCCCACCACAGGTTCCTGGAGGTCATAGAGTCACATCACACACCACTAACATTGAGTGGCTGCTGCCAACACACTGTCTCAACTCCAGCCACTTTAATAATGGGAATTGATGGGAAATTATGTAAAATATATCACTAGCCACTTTAAACAATGCTACCTAATATAACGTTTACATACCCTACATTATTAATCTCATATGTATATGTATATACTGTACTCTATATCATCTACTGCATCTGTATGTAATACATTTATCACTAGCCACTTTAACTATGCCACTTTGTTTACATACTCATCTCATATGTATATACTGTACTCGATACCATCTACTGTATCTTGCCTATGCCGCTCTGTACCATCACTCATTCATATATCTTTATGTGCATATTCTTTATCCCCCTACACTTGTGTGTATAAGACAGTAGTTTTGGAATTGTTAGGTAGATTACTTGTTGGTTATTACTGCATTGTCGGAACTAGAAGCACAAGCATTTCGCGACACTTGCATTAACATCTGCTAACCATGTGTATGTGACAAATACAATTAGATAAAATCTGATTTGATTTGAGAGGACCAGTTGGATTGTAGCTCCAGAGCTGAAGACACTTAGAGGACTGGGAGTTTGAGAAGCTTTGGAAAAAGTGTGTTATCCCCCTCGAAATCTGTCTATATATGTAAAAGTAATTTATGAATAACACGATGTGGCACATAAGTAAAGTATGATTATTTTTGAAGCAATAAACATTATATACTGCATTTTTGGCATTTAAGTATGTGCATCAGCGTTGGAGTAAAATCAAATTGACGTCAAATCAAATTACCCTGATTGAAAAAATGTCATATTTTCAATGATTTCTCAATAAACTGAAGGGAAAAGCAATATATAATAATAATAATAATAATATATGCCATTTAGCAGACGCTTTTATCCAAAGCGACTTACAGTCATGTGTGCATACATTCTATGTATGGGTGGTCCCGGGGATCGAACCCACTACTCTGGCGTTACAAGCGCCATGCTCTACCAACTGAGCTACAGCCACCTATTTCAAATGTAAAAATATACATTTATGAACTCAGCAAAAAAAGAAACATCCCTTTTTCAGGACCCTGTCTTTCAAAGATAATTTGTAAACGTCCAAATATCTTCACAGATCTTCATTGTAAAGGGTTTCCCATGCTTGTTCAATGAACCATAAACAATTAATGAACATGCACCTGTGGAACGGTCGTTAACACACTAACAGCTTACAGACGGTAGGCAATTAAGGTCACAGTTATGAAACCCTAGGACACCAAAGAGGCCTTTCTACTGACTCTGAAAAACACCAAAAGAAAGATGCCCAGGGTCCCTGCTCATCTGTGTGAACGTGCCTTAGGCATGCTGCAAGGAGGCATGAGGGCTGCAGATGTGGCCAGGGCAATAAATTGCATTGCCCGTACTGTGAGATGCCTAAGACAGTGCTACAGGGAGACAGGACACCTGCACAGGATCGGTACATCTGAACATCACACCTGCGGGACAGGTACAGGATGGCAACAACTACTCTAGTTACACCAGGAACGCACAATCCCTCCATCAGTGCTCAGACTGTCCGCAATAGGCTGAGAGAGGCTGGACTGAGGGCTTGTAGGCCTGTTGTAAGGCAGGTCCTCACCAGACATCACCAGCAACAACGTTGCCTATGGGCACAAACCCACCGTCGCTGGACCAGACAGGACTGGCAAAGAGTGCTCTTCACTGGCGAGTCTCGGTTTTGTCTCACCAGGGGTGATTGTCGGATTCACGTTTATCGTCGAAGGAATGAGCGTTATACCGAGGCCTGTACTCTGGACTACGATTGATATGGAGGTGGAGGGTCCGTCATGGTCTGGGGCAGAGTGTTACAGCATCTTTGGACTGAGCTTGTTGTCATTGCAGGCAATCTCAACGCTGTGCGTTACAGGGAAGACATCCTCCTATTTCATATGGTACCCTTCCTGCAGGCTCATCCTGACATGACCCTCCAACATGACAATGCCACCAGCCATACGGCTCATTCTGTGTTTGAATTCCTGCAAGACAGGAATGTCAGTGTTCTGCCATGGCCAGCGAAGAGCCCGGATCTCAATCCCATTGAGCACGTCTGGGACCTGTTGGATTGAAGGGTGAGGGCAAGGGCTTTTCCCCTCAGAAATGTCTGGGAACTTGCAGGTGCCTTGGTGGAAGAGTGGGGTAACATCTCACAGCAAGAACTGACAAATCTGGTGCAGTCCATGAGGAGGAGATGCACTGCAGTACTTAATGCAGCAAGGTGACCACACCATATACTGTTACTTTTGATTTTGACCCCCCCCCTTTTTGTTCAGGGACACATTATTCCATTTCTGTTAGTCACATGTCTGTGGAACTTGTTCAGTTTATGTCTCAGTTGTTGAATCTTGTTCTGTTCATACAAATATTTACACATGTTAAGTTTGCTGAAAATAAACACAGTTGACAGTGAGAGGACGTTTCTTTTTTGCTGAGAGTGAGGGTGAGAGGAGGAGTACACAGAGGAGGAGAAGGAGGTAGTGGAAGAGGCCGAGCCAGAAGTCAAGGAAGACCTGAAGCAGGAGGAGAACGTGCACAAAGAAGAAGACGACCAAACTTATGAAATCACATTCATGTTGACCCCGGATTGACGCTGAGGGAGGCTGGACTGAGAGTTCAGCCAAATCTTAGCAGATATACAGTGGCATCTGTCATAAGGACTTTTCGACATGAAAACAGGTAATAGATCTGTCCACAGTTACAGTAATCGGCCACTTATTGTATGCACCATATCAGCACTTGTGATACCCCTTCCTGTGACATTGTAATATACGTTACATGTGTTATTCTCTACAAAGGATTGAGGGTCGGGAACGACAAGGAGGAAGGGGGCCCATATTCACACAAGAACAAGAGAGAGATAGGCTCCGAGAACTACAAGCCAACATTATCGGTGACCATGCCATTTTCAATAATGTCCATCAGGTTTCTCAGTCAACACTGGCGCGCATCCTGAAAATACATCAGGTTCAAATGAAACAACTTTATCAAGTGCCTTTTGAGCGGAATTCAGAGAGGGTCAAACGGCTGCGGCTTGAGTATGTGGAGGTTTGTATGGTTCACTTTAGCACTGTGATGTTACATACTGCACACATGACTTTTTTACATTGACTGTATACTAGTTATATCCTGAACTACACAATCTTGTCTTTCACTGTATTTCAGGGGGTTTTGCAGATGGATGCTGAGGAAATCCTGCATGAATTCATATATATTGATGAGGCAGGGTTCAACCTCACAAAAGCAAGAAGGAGAGGCAGAAATATCATTGGCCACAGGGCTATAATCAATGTCTCAGGGCAACGTGGGGTAACATCACCCTTTGCGCTGCCATTTCATAGCATGGGGTTGTCCTCCGTCATGCCAAAATGGGCCCTTACAACACACCTCACATTCTCGCATTTTTGGACCGATTGCACCACATCGTCACAGGAAGTTAATGAAATGCACCAGATGCAATACATGGTCATCTGGGACAATGTGTCATTCCACCGCTCTGCTTTGGTCCAGAACTGGTTTCAACACCATCCACAGTTGACAGTACTATACCTTCCACCGTACTCTCCGTTTCTAAAACCTATCAAATAGTTTTTCTCTGCATGGCGGTGGAAGGTTTACAATCTCCAGCCCCAGGCTCAGGTACCCCTCATTCAGGCCATGGAGGACCTCTGTGACCAAGTCGACGCCGCAGCTGTGCAAGGATGGATTCGTCATTCAAGACGGTTCTTCCCACGTTGTCTTGCTAATGACGATATTGCTTGTGGTGTTGATGAAATTCTCTGGCCAGATCCAGCTAGGCGAAGAGATAATGTATAGTATGTTTACTGTAGTATTTGCTGTACAATATTGTCAGGTTTTTTTCAGATTTTTTATGGTTGTTATTTACTGTAATTGTAACCTGTACTGGATACAGTAGTTTACGTTTGTCTGTTTGCTGAGGTAACAGTGTTATGCACACTACTGTAGTAGCATGAAAACTGGGACATGTTTTGTTGTGATTCTCCATGTTGACTGATTTGGGTATATGGAGAGAAATAAATTATATTTTCCTCAGTCTGCAGCATTGGTCCTGTACAGAGTTTTGTATAGTTGCACTTTCTCTGTGTACTTCATTTACAGTATTCTAATCACTGACAATTAGAAATGCTAAAAGTGTTTTAGGTTGGCAACAGCAGTGTGTAACTGGTTCAAAAAGATTGAAGTCATATGAAATGTGTGTGTTTCGTATGGTAACAAAATATTATTTTAATGAAGTTGGGTGGAGTTTTGACAAGTGTTCCATTTTGCAAATTATCTGAAGTGTTGTGCTACTTAGCTGTAGGGTTGTGCTAATTGTGTAGTGTTTTGACAAACCGGGCCCTGTTTCAAAATTGTGCTTAAACAATTGAAAAAAACGGTAAACAAATTCAAATCTGTTTGAGATTTGAGATTTTTTATTTTATTTATTTCACCTTCATTTAACAGTTACACATGGAGTTAACAAACACACAGTCAGTAATACAATAGAGAAAGTGTGTGCAAATGAGGTAGGATAAGGGGGGTGTGTCATGCAGGTGAAAGAGGACCCAAAAGCGACTTAACAGAAACAGAGTTTATTTAAGTCCAAACAGGGAATAACAGAAATCCTCTAGTCTGTAGAGGGGAAATAACTGGAGAAGCGGCCACAGACTGCAGGTCGCTTCGGGTAGGCGCAGGCCGTAGTTGACAGAGACACCTGCTCACACGCAGCATCTGATGAAGGCAAAAAACACGACAGGACAGGGCGATACACAATCACAGCAAAAACACGACAGGACAGGGGCGAAACGCAATCACAGCATGGTGAATACTAAACAAGGAACCGACGGGACAGGAACGGAACACAAAGGAATAAATAGGGACTCTAATCAGGGGAAAGGATCGGGAACAGGTGTGGAAGACTAAATGATGATTAGGGGAATAGGAACAGCTGGGAGCAGGAACGGAACGATAGAGAGAAGAGAGAGCGAGAGAGTGAGAGAGGGAGGGAGAGAGAGGGATAGAAGGAGGGAAAGAACCAAATAAGACCAGCAGAGGGAAACGAATAGAATGGGGAGCACAGGGACAAGACATGATAATAAATGACAAACATGACAGTACCCCCACTCACCGAGCGCCTCCTGGCGCACTCGAGGAGGAATCCTGGCGGCAACGGAGGAAATCATCGATGAGTGAACGGTCCAGCACGTCCCGAGACGGAACCCAACTCCTCTCCTCAGGACCGTAACCCTCCCAATCCACTAAGTATTGGTGACCCCGTCCCCGAGAACGCATGTCCATGATCTTATGTACCTTGTAAATAGGTGCGCTCTCGACAAGGACGGGAGGGGGAGGGAAGACGAACGGGGTGCGAAGAAAGGGCTTAACACAGGAGACATGGAAGACAGGATGGACGCGACGAAGATGTCGCGGAAGAAGCAGTCGCACAGCGACAGGATTGACGACCTGGGAGACACGGAACGGACCAATGAACCGCGGAGTCAACTTACGAGAAGCTGTCGTAAGAGGAAGGTTGCGAGTGGAAAGCCACACTCTCTGGCTGCAACAATACCTTGGACTCTTAATCCTGCGTTTATTGGCGGCTCTCACCGTCTGTGCCCTGTAACGGCAAAGTGCAGACCTCACCCTCCTCCAGGTGCGCTCACAACGTTGGACAAACGCTTGAGCGGAGGGAACGCTGGACTCGGCAAGCTGGGATGAGAACAGAGGAGGCTGGTAACCCAGACTACTCTGAAACGGAGATAACCCGGTAGCAGACGAAGGAAGCGAATTGTGAGCGTATTCTGCCCAGGGGAGCTGTTCTGCCCAAGACGCAGGGTTTCTGAAAGAAAGGCTGCGTAGTATGCGACCAATCGTCTGATTGGCCCTCTCTGCTTGACCGTTAGACTGGGGATGAAACCCGGAAGAGAGACTGACGGACGCACCAATCAAACGACAGAACTCCCTCCAAAACTGTGACGTGAATTGCGGGCCTCTGTCTGAAACGGCGTCTAACGGGAGGCCATGAATTCTGAATACATTCTCAATAATGATTTGTGCCGTCTCCTTAGCGGAAGGAAGTTTAGCGAGGGGAATGAAATGTGCCGCCTTAGAGAACCTATCGACAACCGTCAGAATCACAGTCTTCCCCGCAGACAAAGGCAGACCGGTAATGAAGTCTAAGGCAATGTGAGACCATGGTCGAGAAGGAATGGGGAGCGGTCTGAGACGACCGGCAGGAGGAGAGTTACCCGACTTAGTCTGCGCGCAGTCCGAACAAGCAGCCACGAAACGGCGCGTGTCACGCTCCTGAGTCGGCCACCAAAAGCGCTGGCGAATAGACGCAAGAGTGCCTCGAACACCGGGATGACCAGCTAACTTGGCAGAGTGAGCCCACTGAAGAACAGCCAGACGAGTGGAAACAGGGACGAAAAGGAGGTTACTAGGACAAGCGCGCGGCGACGCAGTGTGCGTGAGTGCTTGCTTAACCTGTCTTTCAATTCCCCAGACTGTTAACCCGACAACACGCCCATAAGGAAGAATCCCCTCGGGATCAGTAGAAGCCACAGAAGAACTAAACAGACGGGATAAGGCATCAGGCTTGGTGTTCTTGCTACCCGGACGGTAAGAAATCACAAACTCGAAACGAGCGAAAAACAACGCCCAACGAGCTTGACGGGCATTAAGTCGTTTGGCAGAACGGATGTGTCATGTTTGTCATTTATTATCTTGTCTTGTCCCTGTGCTTCCCATTCTATTCGTTTCCCTCTGCTGGTCTTATTTGGTTCTTTCCCTCCTTCTAGCCCTTTCTCTCCCCCTCCCTCTCTCACTCTCTCGCTCTCTCTTCTCTCTATCGTTCCGTTCCTGCTCCCAGCTGTTCCTATTCCCCTAATCATCATTTAGTCTTCCCACACCTGTTCCCGATCCTTTCCCCTGATTAGAGTCCCTATTTATTCCTTTGTGTTCCGTTCCTGTGCCGTCAGTTCCTTGTTTTGTATTCCATGCTGTAATTGCGTTTCGCCCTGTCCTGTCGTGTTTTTTGCCGTGATTGTGTATCACCCTGTCCTGTCGTGTTTTGTGCCTTCTTCAGACGCTGCGTGTGAGCAGGTGTCTCAGTTGACTACGGCCTGCGCCTACCCGAAGCGACCTGCAGTCTGTGGCCGCTTCTCCAGTTGTTTTCCCCTCTACTATCTAGAGGATTTCAGTTATTCGGTTTTGAGCATTAATAAACTCTGTTTCTGTTAAGTCGCGTTTGGGTCCTCGTTCACCTGCATGACAGAAGGAACTGACCAAGGAATGGACCCAGCGACTTCAGACGCTGTTTACACTGCCGTCAAGATCCAAGGAGCCATGCTCGGCAGACACGAGCAGGAATTGTCTGCTGCTCGCCATGCCGTGGAGAACCTGGCCGCTCAGGTTTCCGACCTCTCTGGACAGTTCCAGAGTCTACGTCTCGTGCCACCTGTTACTTCCTGGCCTGCCGAGCCTCCAGAACCTAGGGTTAATAACCCACCTTGCTACTCCGGGCAGCCCACTGAGTGCCGCTCCTTTCTCACGCAGTGTGAGATTGTGTTCTCTCTCCAACCCAACACATACTCTAGAGAGAGAGCTCGAGTTGCTTACGTCATTTCACTCCTTACTGGCCGGGCTCGAGAATGGGGCACAGCTATCTGGGAGGCAAGGGCTGATTGCTCTAACAAATTCCAGAACTTTAAAGAGGAGATGATTCGGGTTTTTGACCGTTCAGTTTTTGGTGGGGAGGCTTCTAGGGCCCTGGCTTCCTTATGCCAAGGTGAACGGTCCATAACGGATTATTCCATTGAGTTTCGCACTCTTGCTGCCTCTAGTGAGTGGAACGAGCCGGCGCTGCTCGCTCGTTTTCTGGAGGGACTCCATGCAGTGGTTAAGGATGAGATTCTCTCCCGGGAGGTTCCTTCAGATGTGGACTCTTTGATTGCTCTCGCCATCCGCATAGAACGACGGGTAGATCTTCGTCACCGGGCTCGTGGAAGAGAGCTCGCATCAACGGTGTTTCCCTGCTCCGCATCGCAACCATCTCCCTCCTCTGGCTTTGAGACTGAGCCCATGCAGCTGGGAGGGATTCGCATCTCGACTAAGGAGAGGGAACGGAGGATCACCAACCGCCTGTGCCTCTATTGCGGAGTTGCTGGACATTTTGTTAATTCATGTCCAGTAAGAGGCCAGAGCCCATCAGTAAGCGGAGGGCTACTGGTGAGCGCTACTACTCAGGTCCCTTCATCTAGATCTTGTACTACTATGTCGGTCCATCTACGCTGGACCGGTTCGGTGCTACATGCAGTGCCTTGATTGACTCTGGGGCTGAGGGTTGTTTCATGGACGAAGCATGGGTTCGGAAACATAACATTCCTTTCAGACCGTTAGACAAGCCTACGCCCATGTTTGCCTTAGATGGTAGTCATCTTCCCAGTATCAAATTTGAGACACTACCTTTAACTCTCACAGTATCTGGTAACCACAGTGAGACTATTTCTTTTTTGATTTTCCGTTCACCGTTTACACCTGTTGTTTTGGGTCATCCCTGGCTAGTATGTCATAATCCTTCTATTAATTGGTCTAGTAATTCTATCCTATCCTGGAACGTTTCTTGTCATGTGAAGTGTTTAATGTCTGCCATCCCTCCCGTTTCTTCTCTCCCTACTTCTCAGGAGGAACCTGGCGATTTGACAGGAGTGCCGGAGGAATATCATGATCTGCGCACGGTCTTCAGTCGGTCCCGAGCCAACTCCCTTCCCCCCTCACCGGTCGTATGATTGTAGTATTGATCTCCTTCCAGGGACCACGCCTCCTCGAGGTAGACTATACTCTCTGTCGGCTCCCGAACGTAAGGCTCTCGAGGATTATTTGTCTGTGTCTCTTGACGCCGGTACCATAGTGCCTTCTTCCTCTCCGGCCGGGGCGGGGTTTTTTTTTGTTAAGAAGAAGGACGGTACTCTGCGCCCCTGCGTGGATTATCGAGGGCTGAATGACATAACGGTTAAGAATCGTTATCCGCTTCCCCTTATGTCATCAGCCTTCGAGATTCTGCAGGGAGCCAGGTGCTTTACTAAGTTGGACCTTCGTAACGCTTACCATCTCGTGCGCATCAGAGAGGGGGACGAGTGGAAAACGGCGTTTAATACTCCGTTAGGGCATTTTGAGTACCGGGTTCTGCCGTTCGGTCTCGCCAATGCGCCAGCTGTTTTTCAGGCATTAGTTAATGATGTTCTGAGAGACATGCTGAACATTTTTGTTTTTGTCTATCTTGACGATATCCTGATTTTTTCTCCGTCACTCGAGATTCATGTTCAGCACGTTCGACGTGTTCTACAGCGCCTTTTAGAGAATTGTCTCTACGTAAAGGCTGAGAAGTGCTCTTTTCATGTCTCCTCCGTTACTTTTCTCGGTTCCGTTATTTCCGCTGAAGGCATTCAGATGGATTCCGCTAAGGTCCAAGCTGTCAGTGATTGGCCCGTTCCAAGGTCACGTGTCGAGTTGCAGCGCTTTTTAGGTTTCGCTAATTTCTATCGGCGTTTCATTCGTAATTTCGGTCAAGTTGCTGCCCCTCTCACAGCTCTTACTTCTGTCAAGACGTGTTTTAAGTGGTCCGGTTCCGCCCAGGGAGCTTTTGATCTTCTAAAAGAACGTTTTACGTCCGCTCCTATCCTCGTTACTCCTGACGTCACTAGACAATTCATTGTCGAGGTTGACGCTTCAGAGGTAGGCGTGGGAGCCATTCTATCCCAGCGCTTCCAGTCTGACGATAAGGTTCATCCGTGCGCTTATTTTTCTCATCGCCTGTCGCCATCTGAGCGCAACTATGATGTGGGTAACCGTGAACTGCTCGCCATCCGCTTAGCCCTAGGCGAATGGCGACAGTGGTTGGAGGGGGCGACCGTTCCTTTTGTCGTTTGGACAGACCATAAGAACCTTGAGTACATCCGTTCTGCCAAACGACTTAATGCCCGTCAAGCTCGTTGGGCGTTGTTTTTCGCTCGTTTCGAGTTTGTGATTTCTTACCGTCCGGGTAGCAAGAACACCAAGCCTGATGCCTTATCCCGTCTGTTTAGTTCTTCTGTGGCTTCTACTGATCCCGAGGGATTCTTCCTTATGGGCGTGTTGTCGGGTTGACAGTCTGGGGAATTGAAAGACAGGTTAAGCAAGCACTCACGCACACTGCGTCGCCGCGCGCTTGTCCTAGTAACCTCCTTTTCGTTCCTGTTTCCACTCGTCTGGCTGTTCTTCAGTGGGCTCACTCTGCCAAGTTAGCTGGTCATCCCGGTGTTCGAGGCACTCTTGCGTCTATTCGCCAGCGCTTTTGGTGGCCGACTCAGGAGCGTGACACGCGCCGTTTCGTGGCTGCGTGTTCAGACTGCGCGCAGAAGAAGTCTGGTAATTTTTTTCTGCTTCTGCTCCTGGTCTTGCTGGGTCTCAGTCTGTTCCCTGCCATCGCATCTCTCCTGTTCTTGTCCCTGCCCTTGCTGTGTCTCAGTCTGTCCCTAGTTCTCATTTTTTTTTTAGAGTAGTACCCTAGTTTCCCTTTTTATCGTTTTTCGTTACGGTCCTGAGGAGAGGAGTTGGGTTCTTTCTCGGGACGTGCTGGACCGTTTGATCTATGATTTCCTCCGTTGCCGCCAGTGTTCCTCCTCGAGAGCGCCAGGAGGCGCTCGGTGAGTGGGGGGGGTACTGTCATGTTTGTCATTTATTATCTTGTCTTGTCCCTGTGCTTCCCATTCTATTCGTTTCCCTCTGCTGGTCTTATTTGGTTCTTTCCCTCCTTCTAGCCCTTTCTCTCCCCCTCCCTCTCTCACTCTCTCGCTCTCTCTTCTCTCTATCGTTCCGTTCCTGCTCCCAGCTGTTCCTATTCCCCCTAATCATCATTTAGTCTTCCCACACCTGTTCCCGATCCTTTCCCCTGATTAGAGTCCCTATTTATTCCTTTGTGTTCCGTTCCTGTGCCGTCAGTTCCTTGTTTTGTATTCCATGCTGTAATTGCGTTTCGCCCTGTCCTGTCGTGTTTTTTGCCGTGATTGTGTATCACCCTGTCCTGTCGTGTTTTGTGCCTTCTTCAGACGCTGCGTGTGAGCAGGTGTCTCAGTTGACTACGGCCTGCGCCTACCCGAAGCGACCTGCAGTCTGTGGCCGCTTCTCCAGTTGTTTTCCCCTCTACTATCTAGAGGATTTCAGTTATTCGGTTTTGAGCATTAATAAACTCTGTTTCTGTTAAGTCGCGTTTGGGTCCTCCTTCACCTGCATAACAGGATGTACTCAAGGTTCTTATGGTCTGTCCAAACGACAAAAGGAACGGTCGCCCCCTCCAACCACTGTCGCCATTCGCCTAGGGCTAAGCGGATGGCGAGCAGTTCACGGTTACCCACATCATAGTTGCGCTCAGATGGCGACAGGCGATGAGAAAAATAAGCGCAAGGATGAACCTTATCGTCAGACTGGAAGCGCTGGGATAGAATGGCTCCCACGCCTACCTCTGAAGCGTCAACCTCGACAATGAATTGTCTAGTGACGTCAGGAGTAACGAGGATAGGAGCGGACGTAAAACGTTCTTTTAGAAGATCAAAAGCTCCCTGGGCGGAACCGGACCACTTAAAACACGTCTTGACAGAAGTAAGAGCTGTGAGAGGGGCAGCAACTTGACCGAAATTACGAATGAAACGCCGATAGAAATTAGCGAAACCTAAAAAGCGCTGCAACTCGACACGTGACCTTGGAACGGGCCAATCACTGACAGCTTGGACCTTAGCGGAATCCATCTGAATGCCTTCAGCGGAAATAACGGAACCGAGAAAAGTAACGGAGGAGACATGAAAAGAGCACTTCTCAGCCTTTACGTAGAGACAATTCTCTAAAAGGCGCTGTAGAACACGTCGAACGTGCTGAACATGAATCTCGAGTGACGGAAAAATCAGGATATCGTCAAGATAGACAAAAACAAAAATGTTCAGCATGTCTCTCAGAACATCATTAACTAATGCCTGAAAAACAGCTGGCGCATTGGCGAGACCGAACGGCAGAACCCGGTACTCAAAATGCCCTAACGGAGTGTTAAACGCCGTTTTCCACTCGTCCCCTCTCTGATGCGCACGAGATGGTAAGCGTTACGAAGGTCCAACTTAGTAAAGCACCTGGCTCCCTGCAGAATCTCGAAGGCTGATGACATAAGGGGAAGCGGATAACGATTCTTAACCGTTATGTCATTCAGCCCTCGATAATCCACGCAGGGCGCAGAGTACCGTCCTTCTTCTTAACAAAAAGAACCCCGCCCCGGCCGGAGAAGAAGAAGGCACTATGGTACCGGCGTCAAGAGACACAGACAAATAATCCTCGAGAGCCTTACGTTCGGGAGCCGACAGAGAGTATAGTCTACCTTGAGGAGGAGTGGTCCCCGGAAGGAGATCAATACTACAATCATACGACCGGTGAGGAGGAAGGGAGTTGGCTCGGGACCGACTGAAGACCGTGCGCAGATCATGATATTCCTCCGGCACTCCTGTCAAATCGCCAGGTTCCTCCTGAGAAGTAGGGACAGAAGAAACGGGAGGGATGGCAGACATTAAACACTTCACATGACAAGAAACGTTCCAGGATAGGATAGAATTACTAGACCAATTAATAGAAGGATTATGACATACTAGCCAGGGATGACCCAAAACAACAGGTGTAAACGGTGAACGAAAAATCAAAAAAGAAATAGTCTCACTGTGGTTACCAGATACTGTGAGGGTTAAAGGTAGTGTCTCAAATCTGATACTGGGAAGATGACTACCATCTAAGGCGAACATGGGCGTAGGCTTATCTAACTCTCTGAAAGGAATGTCATGTTTCCGAACCCATGCTTCGTCCATGAAACAACCCTCAGCCCCAGAGTCTATCAAGGCACTACATGTAGCACCCGAACCGGTCCAGCGTAGATGGACCGACAAAGTAGTACAGGATTTTGATGGAGAGACTTGAGTAGTTGCGCTCACCTGTAGCCCTCCGCTTACAGATGAGCTCTGGCTTTTACTGGACATGAATTAACAAAATGTCCAGCAACTCCGCAATAGAGGCACAGGCGGTTGGTGATCCTCCGTTCCCTCTCCTTAGTCGAGATGCGAATCCCTCCCAGCTGCATGGGCTCAGACTCTGAGCCAGAGGAGGGAGATGGTTGCGATGCGGAGCAGGGATACACCGTTGATGCGAGCTCTCTTCCACGAGCCCGGTGACGAAGATCTACCCGTCGTTCTATGCGGATGGCGAGAGCAATCAAAGAGTCCACATCTGAAGGAACCTCCCGGGAGAGAATCTCATCCTTAACCACTGCGTGGAGTCCCTCCAGAAAACGAGCGAGCAGCGCCGGCTCGTTCCACTCACTAGAGGCAGCAAGAGTGCGAAACTCAATAGAATAATCCGTTATGGACCGTTCACCTTGGCATAAGGAAGCCAGGGCCCTAGAAGCCTCCCTACCAAAAACTGAACGGTCAAAAACCCGAATCATCTCCTCTTTAAAGTTCTGGAACTTGTTAGAGCAATCAGCCCTTGCCTCCCAGATAGCTGTGCCCCATTCTCGAGCCCGGCCAGTAAGGAGTGAAATGACGTAAGCAACCCGAGCTCTCTCTCTAGAGTATGTGTTGGGTTGGAGAGAGAACACAATCTCACACTGCGTGAGAAAGGAGCGGCACTCAGTGGGCTGCCCGGAGTAGCAAGGTGGGTTATTAACCCTAGGTTCTGGAGGCTCGGCAGGCCAGGAAGTAACAGGTGGCACGAGACGTAGACTCTGGAACTGTCCAGAGAGGTCGGAAACCTGAGCGGCCAGGTTCTCCACGGCATGGCGAGCAGCAGACAATTCCTGCTCGTGTCTGCCGAGCATGGCTCCTTGGATCTCGACGGCAGTGTAACGAGCGTCTGAAGTCGCTGGGTCCATTCCTTGGTCGGTTCCTTCTGTCATGCAGGTGAAAGAGGACCCAAAAGCGACTTAACAGAAACAGAGTTTATTTAAGTCCAAACAGGGAATAACAGAAATCCTCTAGTCTGTAGAGGGGAAATAACTGGAGAAGCGGCCACAGACTGCAGGTCGCTTCGGGTAGGCGCAGGCCGTAGTTGACAGAGACACCTGCTCACACGCAGCATCTGATGAAGGCAAAAAACACGACAGGACAGGGCGATACACAATCACAGCAAAAACACGACAGGACAGGGCGAAACGCAATCACAGCATGGTGAATACTAAACAAGGAACCGACGGGACAGGAACGGAACACAAAGGAATAAATAGGGACTCTAATCAGGGGAAAGGATCGGGAACAGGTGTGGGAAGACTAAATGATGATTAGGGGAATAGGAACAGCTGGGAGCAGGAACGGAACGATAGAGAGAAGAGAGAGCGAGAGAGTGAGAGAGGGAGGGGGAGAGAGAGGGATAGAAGGAGGGAAAGAACCAAATAAGACCAGCAGAGGGAAACGAATAGAATGGGGAGCACAGGGACAAGACATGATAATAAATGACAAACATGACAGGGTGAGGCAATAAATAGGCCATAGTGGCGAAATTATTACAGTACGGCAAATTAAACATTGGGGTGATGTGCAGAAGATGAATGTGCAAGTAGCGGTACTGTGGCGCAAAGGAGCAAAATAAATAACAATATGGTGATGAGGTAGTTGGATGGGCTATTTACAGTTTGGCTATGTACAGGTGCAGTGATCTGTGAGCTGCTCTGACAGCTGGTGCTTAAAGATAGTGAGGGAGATATGAGTCTCCAGCTTCAGTGATTTTTGCAGTTTGCTCCAGTTTCTTCACAGTAGCCACCGTTTGCCTTGACAGATTTGCACACTCTTGGCATTCTATCAACCAGCTTCATGAGGTGGTCACCTGGAATTCATTTCAATCAACAGGTGTGCCTTGTTAAAAGTTCATTTGTGGAATTTCTTTCCTTAATGTGTTTGTGCCAATCAGTTGTGTTGTGACAAGGTAGGGGTGGTATACAGAAGATAGCCCTATTTGGTAAAAGACTACGTCCATATTATGACAAGGACAGCTAAAATAAGAAAAGGGAAACGACAGTCAATCATTACTTTAAGACATGATCATTCAATCCAGAACATTTCAAGAACTTTGAAAGTTACTTCAAGTGCAGTCGCAATAACCATCAAGCGCCATGATGAAACTGGCTCTCAAGAGGACCGCCACAGGAAAGGAAGACCCAGAGTTACCTTCTGTTGCAGAAGATAAGTTCATTAGAGTTACCAGCCTCAGAAATTGCAGCCCAAATAAAAGTTTCACAGTGTTCAAGTCATACTGTTATGCAGGTGAATGAGGACCCAAAAGCGACTTGGCGAAAACAGAGTCTTTATTCCAGTAAAGGAAATAGGCAATACTCCTAGACAAATCAGAGCAGAAAACAAAACATAAAAACTAATTCCACTCGTAGTGACGAGGACAGACTGGAGACTCGACCATAAACTGTAGGTTGCCTCGGGAAGGCACCGACCGTAGCAGACTCAGACACCTGCTCACACGCAGCATCTGAGGGAAACAAGACACGACAGGGCGAGACAAAGACACAGCACGGCGAACAATATACAAGGATCCGACAGGACAGAAACGGAAGACAAGGGGAGAAATAGGGACTCTAATCAGAGGGCAAGATACGGAACAGGTGTGAAAAGATTAGATGATTGAGTAGGGGAATAGGAACAGCTGGGAGCAGGGACGGAACGATAGAGAGAAGAGAGAGAGGGAGGGAGAGAGAAAAAAGGAACGAACCTAATAAGACCAGCAGGGGGAAAACGAACAGAAGGGAAAGCATAATGACAAGACAATATAAGACAAAACATGACAGTACCCCCACTCACCGAGCGCCTCCTGGCGCACTCGAGGAGGAACACTGGCGGCAACGGAGGAAATCATAGATCACAAACGGTCCAGCACGTCCCGAGAAAGAACCCAACTCCTCTCCTCAGGACCGTAACGGAAAACGATAAAAAGGGAAACTAGGGTACTACTCTAAAAAAAAAATGAGACACGGGTAGAGAACTGAAAGCTTTAGAGCAAACAGGACCAAACAGGCCAGGAGAGTAACAACTAGGGACAGACTGAGACACAGCAAGGGCAGGAACAAGAACAGGAGAGATGCGGTGGCAGGGAACAGACTGAGACCCAGCAAGACCAGGAGCAGAAGCAGAAAAAAAAAAATTACCAGACTTCTTCTGCGCGCAGTCCGAACACGCAGCCACGAAACGGCGCGTGTCACGCTCCTGAGTAGGCCACCAAAACCGCTGGCGAATAGAAGCAAGCGTACCCCGAACGCCGGGGTGGCCAGCTAACTTGGCAGAGTGTGCCCACTGAAGAACAGCCAGACGAGTAGAGACAGGAACGAAAAGAAGGTTACTAGGACAAGCGCGCGGCGACGGAGTGTGAGTGAGTGCTTGCTTAACCTGTCTCTCAATACCCCAGACAGTCAACCCGACAACACGCCCAACAGGAAGGATCCCTCGGGATCGGTAAAAGCCACAGAAGAACTAAAGAGACGGGATAAAGCATGAGGCTTGGTGTGCTTAGTACCCGGGCAATAAGAAATAACGAACTTGAAACGAGCGAAAAACAATGCCCAACGAGCATGACGCTCATTCAGTCGTTTGGCAGAACGGATGTACTCAAGGTTCCTTTGGTCGGTCCAAACGACAAAAGGAACGGTCGCCCCCTCCAACCACTGTCGCCATTTGCCTAGGGCTAAACGGATGGCGAGCAGTTCGCGGTTAGCCACATCATAGTTACGTTCCGACGGTGACAGGCGATGAGAAAAATACGCACAAGGGTGGACCCCATCGTCAGTATCGGAGCGCTGGGACAGAATGGCTCCCACGCCCACCCCCGACGCGTCAACCTCAACAATAAACTGTTTAGTGACGTCAGGTGCAACAAGGATAGGAGCGGATGCAAAACGCTTCTTGAGGAGATCAGAACAACAATCATACGACCGGTGAGGAGGAAGGGAGTTGGCTCTGGACCGACTGAAGACCGAGCGCAGATCATGATATTCCTCCGGCACTCCTGTCAAATCACCAGGTTCCTCCTGAGAAGAGGGGACAGAAGAAACAGGAGGGATAGCAGACATTAAACACTTCACATGACAAGAAACGTTCCAGGATAGGATAGAATTACTAGACCAATCAAAAGAAGGATTATGACACACTAGCCAGGGATGACCCAAAACAACAGGTGTAAAAGGTGAACAAAAAATCAAAAAGAAATGGTCTCACTATGGTTACCAGATACAGTGAGGGTTAAAGGTAGTGTTTCACATAATATACTGGGGAGAGGACTACCATCCAAGGCAAACATGACCGTGGGCTCCCTAACTGTCTGAGAGGAATGTCATGTTCCCGAGCCCAGGCTTCGTCCATAAAACAGCCCTCCGCCCCAGAGTCTATTAATGCACTGCAGGAAGCTGCCGATCCGGTCCAGCGTAGATGGACCGGGTAAGGTAGTACAGGTACTTGACGGAGAGGACCGTCTAGTAGCGCTTATCAGTCGCCCTCCGCTTACTGATGAGCTCTGGCCTTTAACTGGACATGAAATGACAAAATGACCAGCGGAACCGCAATAGAGACAGAGGCGGTTGGTGATTCTCCGTTCCCTCTCCTTAGTCGAAATGCGAATACCCCCCAGCTGCATGGGCTCAACGCCAGAGTCAGTGGGGAAAGATGGTAGTGTCGGAGAGAGGGGAGACACAGTTAACGCGAGCTCTCTTCTATGAGCTCGGTGATGAAGATCTACCCGTCGTTCAATGCGAATAGCGAGTTCAATCAAAGAATCCACGCTGGATGGAACCTCCCGAGAGAGAATCTCATCCTTAACCTTAGCGTGGAGTCCCTCCAGAAAACGAGCGAGCAACGCCGGCTCGTTCCAGTTACTGGAGGCAGCAAGAGTGCGAAACTCTATAGAGTAATCCGTTATGGATCGATTACCTTGACATAGGGAAGACAGGGACCAGGAAGCTTCTTTCCCAAAAACTGAACGATCAAAAACCCTTATCATCTCCTCTTTAAAGTTCAGATAATCGTTAGTACACTCAGCGCTTGCCTCCCAGATAGCTGTGCCCCACTGCCGAGCCCGACCAGTAAGGAGTGATATGACGTAGGCAATCCGAGCTCTCTCTCTTGAGTATGTGTTGGGTTGGAGAGAGAACACTATATCACACTGGGTGAGAAAGGAGCGGCACTCAGTGGGCTGCCCAGAATAACATGGTGGGTTATTAACCCTAGGTTCCGGAGGCTCGGAAGACCCAGAAGTAGCTGGTGGCACGAGACGAAGACTCTGATACTGTCCTGAGAGGTCGGAGACCTGAGCGGCCAGGGTCTCAACGGCATGCCGAGCAGCAGACAATTTCTGCTCGTGTCTGCCGAGCATCGCTCCCTGGAACTCGAGAGTAGAGTAGAGAGAATCCATAGTCGCTGGGTCCATTCTTGGTCGGATCCTTCTGTTATGCAGGTGAATGAGGACCCAAAAGCGACTTGGCGAAAACAGAGTCTTTATTCCAGTAAAGGAAATAGGCAATACTCCTAGACAAATCAGAGCAGAAAACAAAACATAAAAACTAATTCCACTCGTAGTGACGAGGACAGACTGGAGACTCGACCATAAACTGTAGGTTGCCTCGGGAAGGCACCGACCGTAGCAGACTCAGACACCTGCTCACACGCAGCATCTGAGGGAAACAAGACACGACAGGGCGAGACAAAGACACAGCACGGCGAACAATATACAAGGATCCGACAGGACAGAAACGGAAGACAAGGGGAGAAATAGGGACTCTAATCAGAGGGCAAGATACGGAACAGGTGTGAAAAGATTAGATGATTGAGTAGGGGAATAGGAACAGCTGGGAGCAGGGACGGAACGATAGAGAGAAGAGAGAGAGGGAGGGAGAGAGAAAAAGGGAACGAACCTAATAAGACCAGCAGGGGAAAACGAACAGAAGGGAAAGCATAATGACAAGACAATATAAGACAAAACATGACAGTACCCCCCACTCACCGAGCGCCTCCTGGCGCACTCGAGGAGGAACACTGGCGGCAACGGAGGAAATCATAGATCACAAACGGTCCAGCACGTCCCGAAAGAACCCAACTCCTCTCCTCAGGACCGTAACGGAAAACGATAAAAAGGAAACTAGGGTACTACTCTAAAAAAAAAATGAGACACGGGTAGAGAACTGAAAGCTTTAGAGCAAACAGGACCAAACAGGCCAGGAGAGTAACAACTAGGGACAGACTGAGACACAGCAAGGGCAGGAACAAGAACAGGAGAGATGCGGTGGCAGGGAACAGACTGAGACCCAGCAAGACCAGGAGCAGAAGCAGAAAAAAATTACCAGACTTCTTCTGCGCGCAGTCCGAACACGCAGCCACGAAACGGCGCGTGTCACGCTCCTGAGTAGGCCACCAAAACCGCTGGCGAATAGAAGCAAGCGTACCCCGAACGCCGGGGTGGCCAGCTAACTTGGCAGAGTGTGCCCACTGAAGAACAGCCAGACGAGTAGAGACAGGAACGAAAAGAAGGTTACTAGGACAAGCGCGCGGCGACGGAGTGTGAGTGAGTGCTTGCTTAACCTGTCTCTCAATACCCCAGACAGTCAACCCGACAACACGCCCAACAGGAAGGATCCCCTCGGGATCGGTAAAAGCCACAGAAGAACTAAAGAGACGGGATAAAGCATGAGGCTTGGTGTGCTTAGTACCCGGGCAATAAGAAATAACGAACTTGAAACGAGCGAAAAACAATGCCCAACGAGCATGACGCGCATTCAGTCGTTTGGCAGAACGGATGTACTCAAGGTTCCTTTGGTCAGTCCAAACGACAAAAGGAACGGTCGCCCCCTCCAACCACTGTCGCCATTTGCCTAGGGCTAAACGGATGGCGAGCAGGTCGCGGTTAGCCACATCATAGTTACGTTCCGACGGTGACAGGCGATGAGAAAAATACGCACAAGGGTGGACCCCATCGTCAGTATCGGAGCGCTGGGACAGAATGGCTCCCACGCCCACCCCCGACGCGTCAACCTCAACAATAAACTGTTTAGTGACGTCAGGTGCAACAAGGATAGGAGCGGATGCACAACGCTTCTTGAGGAGATCAGAACAACAATCATACGACCGGTGAGGAGGAAGGGAGTTGGCTCTGGACCGACTGAAGACCGAGCGCAGATCATGATATTCCTCCGGCACTCCTGTCAAATCACCAGGTTCCTCCTGAGAAGAGGGGACAGAAGAAACAGGAGGGATAGCAGACATTAAACACTTCACATGACAAGAAACGTTCCAGGATAGGATAGAATTACTAGACCAATCAAAAGAAGGATTATGACACACTAGCCAGGGATGACCCAAAACAACAGGTGTAAAAGGTGAACAAAAAATCAAAAAAGAAATGGTCTCACTATGGTTACCAGATACAGTGAGGGTTAAAGGTAGTGTTTCACATAATATACTGGGGAGAGGACTACCATCCAAGGCAAACATGACCGTGGGCTCCCCTAACTGTCTGAGAGGAATGTCATGTTCCCGAGCCCAGGCTTCGTCTGTCATGTTTTGTCATTGATTATCATGCCTTGTCCCTGTTCTTCTCCTTCTATTCGTTTCCCTCTGCTGGTCTTATTAGGTTCTTTCCCTCTTTCTATCCCTCTCTCTCCCCCTCCCTCTCTCACTCTCCCGCTCTCTCTTCTCTCTATCGTTCCGTTCCTGCTCCCAGCTGTTCCTATTCCCCTAATCAATCATTTAGTCTTCCCACACCTGTTCCCGATCCTTTTCCCTGATTAGAGTCCCTATTTCTCTCCTTGTTATTCGTTTCTGCCCTGTCGGTTCCTTGTCTAGAATTCACCGTGCTGTGTTTGTGTATCGCCCTGTCGTGTCGTGTTTTCCTCAGATGCTGCGTGGTGAGCAGGTGTCTGAGTCTGTTTGGTTCAAGTGCCTTCCCGAGGCAACCTGCTGTTCACCTGCTGTTCAAGATCGAGTCTCCAGTTTGTCCTCATCTTTTCGAGTGAGAGTTGTGTTTTTTTGATTGTATTTACTTTACTGGATTAAAGACTCTGTTTTCGCCAAGTCGCTTTTGGGTCCTCTTTCACCTGCATGACAGAAGGAACCGACCAAGGAATGGACCCAGCGACTTCAGACGCCCGTTACACTGCCGTCGAGATCCAAGGAGCCATGCTCGGCAGACACGAGCAGGAATTGTCTGCTGCTCGCCATGCCGTGGAGAACCTGGCCGCTCAGGTTTCCAACCTCTCTGGACAGTTCCAGAGTCTTCGTCTCGTGCCACCTGTTACTTCCTGGCCTGCCGAGCCTCCAGAACCTAGGGTTAATAACCCACCTTGCTACTCCGGGCAGCCCACTGAGTGCCGCTCCTTTCTCACGCAGTGTGAGATTGTGTTCTCTCTCCAACCCAACACATACTCTAGAGAGAGAGCTCGGGTTGCTTACGTCATTTCACTCATTACTGGCCGGGCTCGAGAATGGGGCACAGCTATCTGGGAGGCAAGGGCTGATTGCTCTAACAAGTACCAGAACTTTAAAGAGGAGATGATTCGGGTTTTTGACCGTTCAGTTTTTGGTAGGGAGGCTTCTAGGGCCCTGGCTTCCCTATGCCAAGGTGAACGGTCCATAACGGATTATTCTATTGAGTTTCGCACTCTTGCTGCCTCTAGATCCTCGTTTGCTAAGTCAAACGACACCGCTGGTTCTGCTCACACTGCCCTACCCTGTGCTCTGACCTCTTTCTCCCCTCTCTCTCCAGATGAAATCTCGCGTCTTGTGACGGCCGGCCGCCCAACAACCTGCCCGCTTGACCCTATCCCCTCCTCTCTTCTCCAGACCATTTCCGGAGACCTTCTCCCTTACCTCACCTCGCTCATCAACTCATCCCTGACCGTTGGCTACGTCCCTTCCGTCTTCAAGAGAGCGAGAGTTGCACCCCTTCTGAAAAAACCTACACTCGATCCCTCCGATGTCAACAATTACAGACCAGTATCCCTTCTTTCTTTTCTCTCCAAAACTCTTGAACGTGCCGTCCTTGGCCAGCTCTCCCGCTATCTCTCTCTGAATGACCTTCTTGATCCAAATCAGTCAGGTTTCAAGACTAGTCATTCAACTGAGACTGCTCTCCTCTGTATCACGGAGGCGCTCCGCACTGCTAAAGCTAACTCTCTCTCCTCTGCTCTCATCCTTCTAGATCTATCGGCTGCCTTCGATACTGTGAACCATCAGATCCTCCTCTCCACCCTCTCCGAGTTGGGCATCTCCGGCGCGGCCCACGCTTGGATTGCGTCCTACCTGACAGGTCGCTCCTACCAGGTGGCGTGGCGAGAATCTGTCTCCTCACCACGCGCTCTCACCACTGGTGTCCCCAGGGCTCTGTTCTTGGCCCTCTCCTATTCTCGCTATACACCAAGTCACTTGGCTCTGTCATAACCTCACATGGTCTCTCTTATCATTGCTATGCAGACGACACACAATTAATCTTCTCCTTTCCCCCTTCTGATGACCAGGTGGCGAATCGCATCTCTGCATGTCTGGCAGACATATCAGTGTGGATGACGGATCACCACCTCAAGCTGAACCTCGGCAAGACGGAGCTGCTCTTCCTCCCGGGGAAGGACTGCCCGTTCCATGATCTCGCCATCACGGTTGACAACTCCATTGTGTCCTCCTCCCAGAGCGCCAAGAACCTTGGCGTGATCCTGGACAACACCCTGTCGTTCTCAACTAACATCAAGGCGGTGGCCCGTTCCTGTAGGTTCATGCTCTACAACATCCGCAGAGTACGACCCTGCCTCACACAGGAAGCGGCGCAGGTCCTAATCCAGGCACTTGTCATCTCCCGTCTGGATTACTGCAACTCGCTGTTGGCTGGGCTCCCTGCCTGTGCCATTAAACCCCTTCAACTCATCCAGAACGCCGCAGCCCGTCTGGTGTTCAACCTTCCCAAGTTCTCTCACGTCACCCCGCTCCTCCGTTCTCTCCACTGGCTTCCAGTTGAAGCTCGCATCCGCTACAAGACCATGGTGCTTGCCTACGGAGCTGTGAGGGGAACGGCACCTCAGTACCTCCAGGCTCTGATCAGGCCCTACACCCAAACAAGGGCACTGCGTTCATCCACCTCTGGCCTGCTCGCCTCCCTACCACTGAGGAAGTACAGCTCCCGCTCAGCCCAGTCAAAACTGTTCGCTGCCCTGGCCCCCCAATGGTGGAACAAACTCCCTCACGACGCCAGGACAGCGGAGTCAATCACCACCTTCCGGAGACACCTGAAACCCCACCTCTTTAAGGAATACCTAGGATAGGTTAAGTAATCCCTCTCACCCCACCCCCCCTAAGTTTTAGATGCACTATTGTTAAGTGACTGTCCCACTGGATGTCATAAGGTGAATGCACCAATTTGTAAGTCGCTCTGGATAAGAGCGTCTGCTAAATGACTTAAATGTAAATGTAGTGAGTGGAACGAGCCGGCGCTGCTCGCTCGTTTTCTGGAGGGACTCCCACGCAGTGGTTAAGGATGAGATTCTCTCCCGGGAGGTTCCTTCAGATGTGGACTCTTTGATTGCTCTCGCCATCCGCATAGAACGACGGGTAGATCTTCGTCACCGGGCTCGTGGAAGAGAGCTCGCATCAACGGTGTTTCCCTGCTCCGCATCGCAACCATCTCCCTCCTCTGGCTCAGAGACTGAGCCCATGCAGCTGGGAGGGATTCGCATCTCGACTAAGGAGAGGGAACGGAGGATCACCAACCGCCTGTGCCTCTATTGCGGAGTTGCTGGACATTTTGTTAATTCATGTCCAGTAAAAGCCAGAGCTCATCTGTAAGCGGAGGGCTACAGGTGAGCGCAACTACTCAAGTCTCTCCATCAAGATCCTGTACTACTTTGTCGGTCCATCTACGCTGGACCGGTTCGGGTGCTACATGTAGTGCCTTGATAGACTCTGGGGCTGAGGGTTGTTTCATGGACGAAGCATGGGTTCGGAAACATGACATTCCTTTCAGAGAGTTAGAGAAGCCTACGCCCATGTTCGCCTTAGATGGTAGTCATCTTCCCAGTATCAGATTTGAGACACTACCTTTAACCCTCACAGTATCTGGTAACCACAGTGAGACTATTTCTTTTTGATTTTTCGTTCACCGTTTACACCTGTTGTTTTGGGTCATCCCTGGCTAGTATGTCATAATCCTTCTATTAATTGGTCTAGTAATTCTATCCTATCCTGGAACGTTTCTTGTCATGTGAAGTGTTTAATGTCTGCCATCCCTCCCGTTTCTTCTGTCCCTACTTCTCAGGAGGAACCTGGCGATTTGACAGGAGTGCCGGAGGAATATCATGATCTGCGCACGGTCTTCAGTCGGTCCCGAGCCAACTCCCTTCCTCCTCACCGGTCGTATGATTGTAGTATTGATCTCCTTCCGGGGACCACTCCTCCTCGGGGTAGACTATACTCTCTGTCGGCTCCCGAACGTAAGGCTCTCGAGGATTATTTGTCTGTGTCTCTTGACGCCGGTACCATAGTGCCTTCTTCCTCTCCGGCCGGGCGGGGTTCTTTTTGTTAAGAAGAAGGACGGTACTCTGCGCCCCTGCGTGGATTATCGAGGGCTGAATGACATAACGGTTAAGAATCGTTATCCGCTTCCCCTTATGTCATCAGCCTTCGAGATTCTGCAGGGAGCCAGGTGCTTTACTAAGTTGGACCTTCGTAACGCTTACCATCTCGTGCGCATCAGAGAGGGGACGAGTGGAAAATCGGCGTTTAACACTCCGTTAGGGCATTTTGAGTACCGGGTTCTGCCGTTTGGTCTCGCCAATGCGCCAGCTGTTTTTCAGGCATTAGTTAATGATGTTCTGAGAGACATGCTGAACATCTTTGTTTTTGTCTATCTTGACGATATCCTGATTTTTTCTCCGTCACTCGAGATTCATGTTCAGCACGTTCGACGTGTTCTACAGCGCCTTTTAGAGAATTGTCTCTACGTAAAGGCTGAGAAGTGCTCTTTTCATGTCTCCTCCGTTACTTTTCTCGGTTCCGTTATTTCCGCTGAAGGCATTCAGATGGATTCCGCTAAGGTCCAAGCTGTCAGTGATTGGCCCGTTCCAAGGTCACGTGTCGAGTTGCAGCGCTTTTTAGGTTTCGCTAATTTCTATCGGCGTTTCATTCGTAATTTCGGTCAAGTTGCTGCCCCTCTCACAGCTCTTACTTCTGTCAAGACGTGTTTTAAGTGGTCCGGTTCCGCCCAGGAGCTTTTGATCTTCTAAAAGAACGTTTTACGTCCGCTCCTATCCTCGTTACTCCTGACGTCACTAGACAATTCATTGTCGAGGTTGACGCTTCAGAGGTAGGCGTGGGAGCCATTCTATCCCAGCGCTTCCAGTCTGACGATAAGGTTCATCCTTGCGCTTATTTTTCTCATCGCCTGTCGCCATCTGAGCGCAACTATGATGTGGGTAACCGTGAACTGCTCGCCATCCGCTTAGCCCTAGGCGAATGGCGACAGTGGTTGGAGGGGGCGACCGTTCCTTTTGTCGTTTGGACAGACCATAAGAACCTTGAGTACATCCGTTCTGCCAAACGACTTAATGCCCGTCAAGCTCGTTGGGCGTTGTTTTTCGCTCGTTTCGAGTTTGTGATTTCTTACCGTCCGGGTAGCAAGAACACCAAGCCTGATGCCTTATCCCGTCTGTTTAGTTCTTCTGTGGCTTCTACTGATCCCGAGGGGATTCTTCCTTATGGGCGTGTTGTCGGGTTAACAGTCTGGGGAATTGAAAGACAGGTTAAGCAAGCACTCACGCACACTGCGTCGCCGCGCGCTTGTCCTAGTAACCTCCTTTTCGTTCCTGTTTCCACTCGTCTGGCTGTTCTTCAGTGGGCTCACTCTGCCAAGTTAGCTGGTCATCCCGGTGTTCGAGGCACTCTTGCGTCTATTCGCCAGCGCTTTTGGTGGCCGACTCAGGAGCGTGACACGCGCCGTTTCGTGGCTGCTTGTTCGGACTGCGCGCAGACTAAGTCGGGTAACTCTCCTCCTGCCGGTCGTCTCAGACCGCTCCCCATTCCTTCTCGACCATGGTCTCACATCGCCCTATACTTCATTACCGGTCTGCCTTTGTCTGCGGGGAAGACTGTGATTCTTACGGTTGTCGATAGGTTCTCTAAGGCGGCACATTTCATTCCCCTCGCTAAACTTCCTTCCGCTAAGGAGACGGCACAAATCATTATCGAGAATGTATTCAGAATTCATGGCCTCCCGTTAGACGCCGTTTCAGACAGAGGCCCGCAATTCACGTCACAGTTTTGGAGGGAGTTCTGTCGTTTGATTGGTGCGTCCGTCAGTCTCTCTTCCGGGTTTCATCCCCAGTCTAACGGTCAAGCAGAGAGGCCAATCAGACGATTGGTCGCATACTACGCAGCCTTTCTTTCAGAAACCCTGCGTCTTGGGCAGAACAGCTCCCCTGGGCAGAATACGCTCACAATTCGCTTCCTTCGTCTGCTACCGGGTTATCTCCGTTTCAGAGTAGTCTGGGTTACCAGCCTCCTCTGTTCTCATCCCAGCTTGCCGAGTCCAGCGTTCCCTCCGCTCAAGCGTTTGTCCAACGTTGTGAGCGCACCTGGAGGAGGGTGAGGTCTGCACTTTGCCGTTACAGGGCACAGACTGTGAGAGCCGCCAATAAACGCAGGATTAAGAGTCCAAGGTATTGTTGCGGCCAGAGAGTGTGGCTTTCCACTCGCAACCTTCCTCTTACGACAGCTTCTCGTAAGTTGACTCCGCGGTTCATTGGTCCATTCCGTGTCTCCCAGGTCGTCAATCCTGTCGCTGTGCGACTGCTTCTTCCGCGACATCTTCGTCGCGTCCATCCTGTCTTCCATGTCTCCTGTGTCAAGCCCTTTCTTCGCACTCCCGTTCGTCTTCCCTCCCCCTCCCGTCCTTGTCGAGAGCGCACCTATTTACAAGGTACATAAGATCATGGACATGCGTTCTCGGGGACGGGGTCACCAATACTTAGTGGATTGGGAGGGTTACGGTCCTGAGGAGAGGAGTTGGGTTCCGTCTCGGGACGTGCTGGACCGTTCACTCATTGATGATTTCCTCCGTTGCCGCCAGGATTCCTCCTCGAGTGCGCCAGGAGGCGCTCGGTGAGTGGGGGGTACTGTCATGTTTTGTCATTGATTATCATGCCTTGTCCCTGTTCTTCTCCTTCTATTCGTTTCCCTCTGCTGGTCTTATTAGGTTCTTTCCCTCTTTCTATCCCTCTCTCTCCCCCTCCCTCTCTCACTCTCCCGCTCTCTCTTCTCTCTATCGTTCCGTTCCTGCTCCCAGCTGTTCCTATTCCCCTAATCAATCATTTAGTCTTCCCACACCTGTTCCCGATCCTTTTCCCTGATTAGAGTCCCTATTTCTCTCCTTGTTATTCGTTTCTGCCCTGTCGGTTCCTTGTCTAGAATTCACCGTGCTGTGTTTGTGTATCGCCCTGTCGTGTCGTGTTTTCCTCAGATGCTGCGTGGTGAGCAGGTGTCTGAGTCTGTTTGGTTCAAGTGCCTTCCCGAGGCAACCTGCTGTTCACCTGCTGTTCAAGATCGAGTCTCCAGTTTGTCCTCGTCTTTTCGAGTGAGAGTTGTGTTTTTTTGATTGTATTTACTTTACTGGATTAAAGACTCTGTTTTCGCCAAGTCGCTTTTGGGTCCTCTTTCACCTGCATGACATCGTCCATAAAACAGCCCTCCGCCCCAGAGTCTATTAATGCACTGCAGGAAGCTGCCGATCCGGTCCAGCGTAGATGGACCGGTAAGGTAGTACAGGTACTTGACGGAGAGGACCGTCTAGTAGCGCTTATCAGTCGCCCTCCGCTTACTGATGAGCTCTGGCCTTTAACTGGACATGAAATGACAAAATGACCAGCGGAACCGCAATAGAGACAGAGGCGGTTGGTGATTCTCCGTTCCCTCTCCTTAGTCGAAATGCGAATACCCCCAGCTGCATGGGCTCAACGCCAGAGTCAGTGGGGAAAGATGGTAGTGTCGGAGAGAGGGAGACACAGTTAACGCGAGCTCTCTTCTATGAGCTCGGTGATGAAGATCTACCCGTCGTTCAATACGAATAGCGAGTTCAATCAAAGAATCCACGCTGGATGGAACCTCCCGAGAGAGAATCTCATCCTTAACCTTAGCGTGGAGTCCTCCAGAAAACGAGCGAGCAACGCCGGCTCGTTCCAGTTACTGGAGGCAGCAAGAGTGCGAAACTCTATAGAGTAATCCGTTATGGATCGATTACCTTGACATAGGGAAGACAGGGACCAGGAAGCTTCTTTCCCAAAAACTGAACGATCAAAAACCCTTATCATCTCCTCTTTAAAGTTCAGATAATCGTTAGTACACTCAGCGCTTGCCTCCCAGATAGCTGTGCCCCACTGCCGAGCCCGACCAGTAAGGAGTGATATGACGTAGGCAATCCGAGCTCTCTCTTGAGTATGTGTTGGGTTGGAGAGAGAACACTATATCACACTGGGTGAGAAAGGAGCGGCACTCAGTGGGCTGCCCAGAATAACATGGTGGGTTATTAACCCTAGGTTCCGGAGGCTCGGAAGACCCAGAAGTAGCTGGTGGCACGAGACGAAGACTCTGATACTGTCCTGAGAGG
>NW_025745301.1:30000-32618 GCF_021184085.1 Oncorhynchus gorbuscha | reverse complement strand
TGCAATGTGGAGCTAAATACAGAGAGTACCAGTACCAGATCAATGTGGAGCTAAATACAGAGAGTACCAGTACCAGATCAATGTGGAGCTAAATACAGAGAGTACCAGTACCAGATCAATGTGGAGCTAAATACAGAGAGTACCAGTACCAGATCAATGTGGAGCTAAATACAGAGAGTACCAGATCAATGTGGAGCTAAATGCAGAGAGCACCAGATCAATGTGGAGCTAAATACAGAGAGTACCAGATCAATGTGGAGCTAAATACAGAGAGTACCAGTACCAGATCAATGTGGAGCTAAATACAGAGAGTACCAGATCAATGTGGAGCTAAATACAGAGAGTACCAGAACCAGATCAATGTGGAGCTAAATACAGAGAGTACCAGTACCAGATCAATGTGGAGCTAAATACAGAGAGTACCAGAACCAGATCAATGTGGAGCTAAATACAGAGAGTACCAGTACCAGATCAATGTGGAGCTAAATACAGAGAGTACCAGAACCAGATCAATGTGGAGCTAAATACAGAGAGTACCAGATAAATGTGGAGCTAAATACAGAGAGTACCAGATCAATGTGGAGCTAAATGCAGAGAGCACCAGATCAATGTGGAGCTAAATACAGAGAGTACCAGATCAATGTGGAGCTAAATACAGAGAGTACCAGTACCAGATCAATGTGGAGCTAAATACAGAGAGTACCAGATCAATGTGGAGCTAAATACAGAGAGTACCAGATCAATGTGGAGCTAAATACAGAGAGTACCAGATCAATATGGAGCTAAATACAGAGAGTACCAGTTACAGATCAATGTGGAGCTAAATGCAGAGAGTATCAGATCAATGTGGAGCTAAATACAGGGAGTACCAGATCAATGTGGAGCTAAATACAGGGAGTACCAGTACCAGATCAATGTGGAGCTAAATACAGGGAGTACCAGTACCAGATCAATGTGGAGCTAAATACAGAGAGTACCAGAACCAGATCAATGTGGAGCTAAATACAGAGAGTACCAGATAAATGTGGAGCTAAATACAGAGAGTACCAGATCAATGTGGAGCTAAATGCAGAGAGCACCAGATCAATGTGGAGCTAAATACAGAGAGTACCAGATCAATGTGGAGCTAAATACAGAGAGTACCAGTACCAGATCAACGTGGAGCTAAATACAGAGAGTACCAGATCAATGTGGAGCTAAATACAGAGAGTACCAGATCAATGTGGAGCTAAATACAGAGAGTACCAGATCAATATGGAGCTAAATACAGAGAGTACCAGTTACAGATCAATGTGGAGCTAAATGCAGAGAGTATCAGATCAATGTGGAGCTAAATACAGGGAGTACCAGATCAATGTGGAGCTAAATACAGGGAGTACCAGTACCAGATCAATGTGGAGCTAAATACAGGGAGTACCAGTACCAGATTAATGTGGAGCTAAATACAGGGAGTACCAGTACCATATCAATGTGGAGCTAAATACAGGGAGTACCAGTACCAGATCAATGTGGAGCTAAATACAGAGAGTACCAGTATCAGATCAATGTGGAGCTAAATACAGAGAGTACCAGTACCAGATCAATGTGGAGCTAAATACAGAGAGTACCAGTACCAGATCAATGTGGAGCTAAATACAGAGAGTACCAGTACCAGATCAATGTGGAGCTAAATACAGAGAGTACCAGATCAATGTGGAGCTAAATGCAGAGAGCACCAGATCAATGTGGAGCTAAATACAGAGAGTACCAGATCAATGTGGAGCTAAATACAGAGAGTACCAGTACCAGATCAATGTGGAGCTAAATACAGAGAGTACCAGATCAATGTGGAGCTAAATACAGGGAGTACCAGTACCAGATCAATGTGGAGCTAAATACAGGGAGTACCAGTACCAGATTAATGTGGAGCTAAATACAGGGAGTACCAGTACCAGATCAATGTGGAGCTAAATACAGTGAGTACCAGTACCAGATCAATGTGGAGCTAAATACAGAGAGTACCAGTACCAGATCAATGTGGAGCTAAATACAGAGAGTACCAGATCAATGTGGAGCTAAATACAGAGAGTACCAGTACCAGATCAATGTGGAGCTAAATACAGAGAGTACCAGATCAATGTGGAGCTAAATGCAGAGAGCACCAGATCAATGTGGAGCTAAATACAGAGAGTACCAGATCAATGTGGAGCTAAATACAGAGAGTACCAGTACCAGATCAATGTGGAGCTAAATACAGAGAGTACCAGTACCAGATCAATGTGGAGCTAAATACAGAGAGTACCAGTACCAGATCAATGTGGAGCTAAATACAGAGAGTACCAGATCAATGTGGAGCTAAATACAGAGAGTACCAGTACCAGATCAATGTGGAGCTAAATACAGAGAGTACCAGAACCAGATCAATGTGGAGCTAAATACAGAGAGTACCAGATAAATGTGGAGCTAAATACAGAGAGTACCAGATCAATGTGGAGCTAAATGCAGAGAGCACCAGATCAATGTGGAGCTAAATACAGAGAGTACCAGATCAATGTGGAGCTAAATACAGAGAGTACCAGTACCAGATCAATGTGGAGCTAAATACAGAGAGTACCAGATCAATGTGGAGCTAAATACAG
>NW_025745301.1:0-25000 GCF_021184085.1 Oncorhynchus gorbuscha | reverse complement strand
GACAGCAGTGTTCCACGTAGAATGCATACGGTCCTAAATGGAACCTTGTTCCCTATGTAGACAGCAGTGTTCCACGTAGAATACATACGGTCCTAAATGGAACCTTGTTCCCCACGTAGACAGCAGTGTTCCATGTAGAATGCATACAGTCCTAAATGGAACCTTGTTCCCCATGTAGACAGCAGTGTTCCACGTAGAATGCATACTGTTCTAAATGGAACCTTGTTCCCCATGTAGACAGCAGTGTTCCATGTAGAATGCATACGGTCCTAAATGGAACCTTGTTCCCCACGCATTTCAGATGTATTTCTAAATTGAATGGGATCCTGTGGGCAAATGGTATAACATGATATTCATATAAAGTATCTAAATATGTGGGATTTGGACCAAAAACTGTCTTGGGATATCAAACAACAGTATAGGTAAGTGCTAAAACAGGTACACATGGCAAAATGTACACACCTCCTTTAAGTAACGGGGTTGCTCTCTGCTGAAAAACAAACTCCAGATTGTGGCTTTAAGTTAAAAAATATATATATTTAAAAAAATGATAAACTCATATTTCTTGACAACATCTGCTTTAATTAAATAACTGATGCTTATTATCATATTGAAATTAAAGTTCTCATTACCGAAACAGACCTAAAAATGATGCGGTAATGAAAAACATGTCCACAGACACTGTGCTTTAATGTAATAAATATTATAGTTCAATGTAAACTTCAACTAGTATAGCATTTGTTATGCTTTATGGGCAAACAACAGGAACATAGTCGTGGGTTGTATTCAAATAACTTAATTTACTTACTTTTCTTAAGTAAAATGGTATAAAATGACCCAAGAATTTAATCCAGACGCAGTTTGTCAATGACAATTTGGGGATTCAAATAAAATCTGGGCAAAAATGTCAAATGTATTTAAAGTAAGACACTGTGCCATAAACTTCATAATGATAGTTTGTTGTTGCAGATGCAACATGGTTTTCTAACTTAATTTGCCACTGCCATGGTTAAAACTGGTTTCATGAGAATCGCTAGCGAGAGGGTCGGCTGATTCTACACATGATAAACAGATCACTTGTCATCAGGCTTAAACCCTACTACAGAACTGTACAATGTGTGCTGTGCTGATGCACTACGGACCCCCATTAAGTACTGTGGGGGCCAACACATCCAGCATACTGTACACACGTTATTCTGTCTTAAGACTCACAAGTTAAAACCCCATCTACACAAAACTACTCTTCCTCAGCAGGTTTACAACATAGGGCATCTATTTCTGGATATATTTGACAATGTGTGGGTGTTTGAGGTTTTAAAAAGAAAACAACACTCAACAATAATATCTGAACAGTACCTGAGTAAGCTCCTCTCCAGTGTGGCTGGGTTTTCCCATGCCTGTCCGTAGTACGCTGCCTCTCCATGACAAATCCCTCACAGCCCAAGTTTGACCAGAAAAGCAGATCAAATTAAGTTAGGTTAGTCGCAGGTTTCCTCATCTGGTGGTTGTTGCTGCGTTGATGTGTTTGTGTTGTTTACCCTCAATGCTCTACCCTCTCTGTCTGTCATTGTACAACCGGTTCCCAGAATGCTGCTGGTGTCACCGGGTGGGGGAGGGGCCTGCAGTTAATGTGTGTGTGTGTGTGTGTGTGTGTGTGTGTGTGTGTGTGTGTGTGTGTGTGTGTGTGTGTGTGTGTGTGTGTGTGTGTGTGTGTGTGTGTGTGTGTGTGTGTGTGTGTGTGAGAGTCAGTGGAGGTTCATCAGAGGGGGAAGGGGAGAACCATCCTACTCAGAGAATTTCATAAAATAAAAATAATGACATTAAAAAAGTTACCAATTTTAGATAAACTATACTAAATATATACATGTCACCAAATAACTGATTAAAATACACTGTTTTGCAATGAAAGTCTACAGTGGCCTCTACAGCACTCTCTAGGGTAGTACCATGGAGTAGCCGGAGGACAGCTATTTTCCATTCTCCTCTGGGTGCATTGACTTCAATACAAAACTTAGGAGACTCATGGTTCTCACCCCATTCCATAGAGTTCCAGAGGACAACCTATCAGAGCTCTTGGCTGCAATTTCTGAGGCTGGTAACTCTAATGAACTTATCCTCTGCAGCAGGGGTAACTCTGGGTCTTCCTTTCCTGTGGCGGTCCTCATGAGAGCCAGTTTCATCATAGCGCTTGATGGTTTTTTTTTTTTGCGACTACACTTGAAACTTTCAAAGTTCTTGAAATCTTCCGGATTGACTGACCTTCATGTCTTAAAATAATGATAGGCTGTCGTTTCTATTTGCTTGTTTGAGTTGTTTATAAATATAATATGGACTTGGTCTTTTACCAAATAGGGCTATCTTCTTTATACCACCCCAACCTACCTTGTCACAACACAATGGATTGGCTCAAACACATTAACCTCTCGTGTAGGGGGCAGTATTTTCAGCTCCAGATGAAAAGCGTGCCCAAAGTAAACTGCCTGTTACTCAGGCCCAGAAGCAAGGATATGCATATAATTGGTAGGTTTGGATAGAAAACACTCTAAAGTATAACAGAACTGATATGGCGGGCGAAACCCCGAGGACAAACCATCCAGGGAAAACAAAAATTGAGGTCATTGGATTTTCCGATGGGTTTCTATGGGATTCCCTTATTAATAGGAACATGGTTGCAGTTCCCATGGCTTCCACTAGATGTCAACAGTCTTTAAAAATAGTTAAATGTTTTTCTTTTGAGAAATAAAGAAGTAGTCCTATTCATTGTAAGTGTCACTCCAGGTGGATTCTACTGTTTTGGTGCGCGTGAACTGGAGCGAGCTTCACGTTGTTTTTATCCTGTATTATAAACAGTTTATTCAGTCTTAAACTTTATCGATTATTTACGTTTTAGGGTACCTTAGAAATATTGTTTGAAATGTTTGGACCAAGTTTACAGGTAACTTATTAGATACTTTGTAGGCTTGTTGGGCGAGTTGAAACTGGCGTATTTCTGAATCAAACGCGCCAAATAAATTGACATTTTTGGGACATAAAGAAGGACATTATCGAACAAAAGGACCATTTGTGATGTTTCTGGGACATTTTGGAGTGCCAACAGAAGAAGATCTTCAAAGGTAAGGCATTACTTATATGGCTATTTCTGACTTTTGTGGCACACCTGCCTGGTTGAAATATGATTTTCATGTGTTTGTATGTGGGGCACTGTCCTCAGATAATCACAGGGTTTGCTTTCGCCGTAAAGCCTTCTTGAAATCTGACACAGCGGCTGGATTAACAAGAATTTAAGCTTTATTTTGACGTATAACAGATATATTTTCAAGAATGTTAAATATTTGAATTTTGTATTTTTGAATTTTGCGCTCTGCATTTTCACCGGATGTTGGCAAGGTGGGATGCTACCGTTCCACCTGCCCATAAGAAGTTTTAAGATGGAAAGAAATTCCACAAATTAACTTTTAACAAGGCACACCTGTTAATTGAAATGCATTCCAGGTGAATACCTCATGAAGCTGGTTGAGAGAATGTCAAGATTGTGCAAAGCTGTCATCAAGGCAAAGGGTAGCTACTTTGAAGAATCTCAAATATGTTTTGATTTGTTTAACACTATTTTGGTTACTACTTTAATCCACCCTCAGCACCCCTACTTCTTGTGGCTATGAACAACGATGTAGGCTAGTATGAACTTTTGGGAGAGGTTGTTGATATGGTTACAGGCAGCTGTTGTGTTGTGCACTGAAGGGAAAAGGTAAGAGGAGGAGAGTGCGTTGATGCAAGAAGGAATTATACAATGAGCAAAGTGATGATGCTGTGTGTGGTTGCTATGAAAATGAACATTTTTAGGCTAGGTTGTAGCAACCTCATGATGGCTATAGGGCAAATTCAGGTATCATGTAGTATCCTAAACCTATCGATGTTACATTGAGCTGGGTGAATGGAATATGAATGACAGTCATTCAATATGCTGTAAAAAAACAATAATTGTCCTCCTAATCTTAAACGTCACTGTCCAACACTGGTGTGTGTGTGTCACACTATCCCTCTCAGGCCAGGTGATCAAAGGCATGAGATCTAGTATCATCGCAATCAGGCACAAATCTAACAGTTGACTATGGCATTATAAACATGATAGAATCAACAACGCAGAGGAGAACTTGCAGTCATTCTCCTCCATTCAAATGAAACATGAATGCCATTAAAACCGCCTCTAACTTGATAAAACATAACCATAAGACAGATAATACAGTGCCCATCCACAGTAAGGAAATGCAAATTAACAGTAAGTTAGGCCTCATTTGCATGACTTCTCTGCACAAACACAGTTATGACCAGATAGTTAATATGCCCAGGCACATCCCTCCAATCAGAGTATGCATGCTGGTCGGGGGAGATAGGGAACAGATGAGCCCCTCTGTCTTGTCAGAGCGGTGACAGGCTTAGTCACGCACACACTAACATTACAAGGTACTCAACGAACCACAGTCTGGTACAACAACAAACTCAGTCTCTGCAGGGTCTTGAACGCAGCTCTAATTAGGGAACACAGCGACCTGGAGAGGTGAACCTGAACACTCCCCCTGCTAAACACTTCCTGTTAAATCATCAGAGGGAGAAGTTGTGTCTGGTTTAACATTACAGAGATTAGCATCACAAAAAGAGAAAAAGAGACAGAGGGGCAGAGAGAGGGAGAGGCAGAGAGAGGGAGAGGTAGCAAGAGGGAGAGGTAGCAAGAGGGAGAGGTAGAGAGAAAAAATGAATAACAATGACAAATGGTTTGATGAAGAATGCAAAAATATAAGAAAGAAATTGAGAAACCTATCCAACCAAAAACGTAAAGACCCAGAAAACCTGAGCCTACGCTTTCACCATGGTGAATCACTGAAAAAATACAGAAATACACTACGGAAAAGATGGAACAGCGCGTCAGAAATCAGCTCAATGTAATTGAAGTATCCATAGACTCTAACCACTTCTGAGAAAATACTAAACAAACAACACAAAGACTTATCTAAAACGGAGATGTATAGGTAAACCGCTTCTCTGTTCAACTATTAGAGACTACCAGAACCCACTGCATTCTCTAAATACATTGAATGAACTACAGGACAAAATATAAACCCTCCAACCAAAAAAGGCCTGTGGTGTCGATGGTATCCTCAATGAAATGATAAAATATTGCTATACTTGGAACCAAGGACCGATCACCCCAATCCACAAAAAGTGGAGACAAATTTAACCCCAATAACTACCGTGGGATATGCTTCAACAGCAACCTCAAATCAAATCAAATTGTATTTGTCACATGCGCCGAATACAACAGTCCTTACAGTGAAATGCTTACTTACAAGCCCTTAACCAACAATGCAGTTATGAGAAAATACCTGAAAAAAGTAAGAGATAAAATTAACAAATAATTAAAGAGCAGGAGTAAAATAACGATAGCGGGACTATATACCCCCCGTATATAGTCCCGCTATCATTATTTTACTCCTGCTCTTACAGAGTCAATGTACAGGGGCACCGGTGTCGAGATATTTGAGGTAATATGTACATGCATGTAGAGTATTAAAGTGACTACTATGCATAGATAATAACAGAGACTAAGCAGCAGTGTAGAATGGTGGCAATACAAATAGTCTGGGTAGCCATTTGATTATCTGTTCAGGAGTCTTGGGGGTAGAAGCTGTTAGGAAGCCTCTTGGACCTAGACTCGGTGCTCCGGTACCACTTGCCATGTGGTAGCAGAGAGAACAGTCTATGACTAGGGTGGCTGGAGTCTTTGACAATTTTTAGGGCCTTCCTCTGACACCACCTGGTCCTGGATGGCAGGAAGCTTGGCCCCTGTGATGTACTGGGCCATATGCAGTACCCTCTGTAGTGCCTTGCGGTCGGAGGCCGAGCAGTTGCTATACCAGGCAGGATGATCTCGATGGTGCAGCTGTAAAACCTTTTGAGGATCTGAGGCCCAATGCCAAATCTTTTCAGTGTCCTTAGGGGGAATAGGTTTTGTCGTGCCCTCTTGTAGTCTTGGTGTAGTCTTGGTGTGCTTGGACCATGTTAGTTTGTTGGTGATGTGGACGCCAAGGAACTTGAAGCTCTCAACCTGCTCCACTACAGCCCCGTTGATGAGAATGGGGGCGTGCTCGGTCCTCCTTTCTGTGCTGAGGATCAGCGTGGTGGATGTGTTGTTACCGGGGGCAGCTCGTCCAGGATCCAGTTGCAGAGGGAGGTGTTTAGTTCCAGGGTCCTTAGCTTAGTGATAAGCTTTGAAGGCACTATGGTGTAGAATGCTGAGCTGTAGTCAATGAAAAGCATTCTCACATAGGTATTCCTTTTGCCCAGGTGTGTAAGGGCAGTGTGGATTGCAAGACAGATTGCATATTCTGTGGATCTGTTGGGGCAGTAAGCAAATTGGAGTGGGTCTAGGGTTTCTGGGATAATGGTGATGATGTGAGCCATGACCAGCCTTTCAAAGCATTTCATGGCTACAGATGTGAGTGCTACGTTCGGTAGTCATATAGGCTGGTTACCTGTTTTTGGGCACAGGGACTATGTTGGTCTGCTTGAAACATGTTGGTATTACAGACTCAGACTGGGAAAGGTTGAAATGTCAGTGAAGACACTTGCCAGTTGGTCAGCGCATGCTTGGAGTACACATCCTGGTAATCCCTTGCCTTGTGGATGTTGACCTGTTTAAAGGTCTTACTCACATGGGCTGCGGAGAGCGTGATAACACAGATGTCCGGAACAGCTGATGCTCATGCATGTTGCAGTGTTACTTGCCTCAAAGCGAGCATAGAAGTATTTAGCCTGCCTCATATGCTCAAAAGTCACTGGACAGCTCGTGGCTGTGCTTCCCTTTGTAGTCTGTAATGGTTTGCAAGCCCTGCCACATCCGGCGAACGCCAGAGCCGGTGTAGTAAGATTTGATCTATGTCCTGCACATGCTTTGCGATCTTAGTCCTGTATTGACACTTTGCCTGTTTGCCTTGGGAAAATCCTCTGCACTATCATTAACAGCGGATTCATACATTTCCTCAATGAAACAATGTACTGAGCATATATCAAATATTTTTTTTTTAACCAAATGACCCTATGACAGACAACGTATTCACCCTGCACACCCTAATAGACTAACAGACATACCAAAACAAAGGCAAAGTCTTCCCCACGCTTTGTTGATTTCAAAAACGCTTTTGACTCAATTTGGCATGAGGGTCTGCTATACTAATTGATCGAAACACTGGTGTTTTGCGGTTACCATTTTAATGAAGCTGCCAGTTGAGGACTTGTGAGGCGCCGGTTTCTCAAACTAGACACTAATGTACTTGCCTCTCTGCTTGGTTGTGCACCAGGGCCACATATACATTCTAGACACCATTGCCCTAGAGCACACAAAATAGTATACATACCTTGGTCTAAACATCAGCGCCACAGGTAACTTCCACAAAGCTGTGAACGAGCTGAGAGACAAGGCAAGAAGGGCCTTCTATGCCATCAAAAGGAACATAACATTTGACATACCAATTAGTATCTGGCTAAAAATACTTGAACCCATTGCCCTTAATGGTTGTGAGGTCTGTGGTTTGCTCACCAACCAAGAATTCACAAAATAGGCAAACACCAAATTGAGACTCTGCATGCAGAATTCTGCAAAAATATCCTCCGTGTTCCATGTAAAACACCAAATAATGCATGCAGAGAAGAATTAGGCAAACACCTGTTAATGATCAAAATCCAGAAAAGAGCCATTCAATTATACAACCACCTAAAAGGAAGCGATTCCCAAACCTTCCATAATAAAGCTATCACCTACAGAGATGAATCTGGAGAAGTCACCTAAGCAAGCTGGTCCTGGGGCTCTGTTCACAAACAGACTCTACAGAGCCCCAGGGCAGCAACACTATTAGACCCAACCAAATCATTAGAAAAACAAAAATATATTTATTTATGTATGCCACTTTGTTTACATACCCTACATTACGGACTGCAATAGCATCGAATAGCCCCGTGATATGCAACTGTTCAGGGAAGTCAGGAACCAATACACGCAGTCAGTCAGAAAGCTAAGGCCAGCTTCTTCAGGCAGAAGTTTGCATCCTGTAGCGCCAACTCCAAAAAGTTCTGGGACACTGTGAAGTCCATGGAGAACAAGAGCACCTCCTCCCAGCTGCCCACTGCACTGAGGCTAGGAAACACGGTCTCCACCGATAAATCCATGATTATCGAAACTTCAATAAGCACTTCTCAACGGCTGGCCATGCCTTCCGCCTGGCTACTCCAACTCGGCCAACAGCTCCGCCCCCGTAGCTCCTCACCCAAGCCTCTCCAGGTTCTCCTTACCCAAATCCAGATAGCAGATGTTCTGAAAGAGCTGCAAAACCTGGACCCAGACAAATCAGCTGGGCTTGACAATCTGGACCCGCTATTTCTGAAACTATCTGCCGCCATTGTCGCAACCCCTATTCCCAGCCTGTTCAACCTCTCTTTCATATCGTCTGAGATCCCCAAGGATTGGAAAGCTGCCGCAGTCATCCCCCTCTTCAAAGGGGGAGACACACTGGACCCAAACTGTTACAGACCTATATCCATCCTGCCCTGCCTATCTAAGGTCTTCGAAAGCCAAGTCAACAAACAGGTCACTGACCATCTCGAATCCCACCGTACCTTCTCCGCTGTGCAATCTGGTTTCGGAGCCGGTCACGGGTGCACCTCAGCCACACTCAAGGTACTAAAAAGATATCATAACCGCCATCGATAAAAGACAGTACTGTGCAGCCGTCTTCATCGACCTCGCCAAGGCTTTCGACTCTGTCAATCACCATATTCTTATCGGCAGACTCAACAGCCTCGGTTTTTCGGATGACTGCCTTGCCTGGTTCACCAATTACTTTGCAGACAGAGTTCAGTGTGTCAAATCGGAGGGCATGCTGTCCGTCCTCTGGCAGTCTCTATGGGGGTGCCACAGGGTTCAATTCGGCCGACTCTTTTCTCTTTGTATATCAATGATGTTGCTCTTGCTGCAGGCGATTCCCTGATCCACCTCTACGCAGACGACACCATTCTATATACTTTCGGCCCGTCATTGGACACTGTGCTATCTAACCTCCAAACGAACTTCAATGCCATACAGCACTTCTTCCGTGGCCTCCAACTGCTCTTAAACGCGAGTAAAACCAAATGCATGCTTTTCAACCGATCGCTGCCTGCACCCGCATGCCCGACTAGCATCACCACCCTGGATGGTTCCGACCTTGAATATGTGGACATCTATAAGTACCTAGGTGTCTGGCTAGACTGCAAACTCTCCTTCCAGACCCACATCAAACATCTCCAATCGAAAATCAAATCAAGAGTCGGCTTTCTATTCCGCAACAAAGCCTCCTTCACTCACGCTGCCAAGTTTACCCTAGTAAAACTGACTATCCTGCACCGATCCTCGACTTCGCGATGTCATCTACAAAATGGCTTCCAACACTCTTACCTCAGCAAACTGGATGCAGTCTATCACAGTGCCATCCGCTTTTGTCACTAAAAAGCACCTTATACCACCCACCACTGCGACTTGTATGCTCTAGTCGGGCTGGCCCCTCACTACATATTCGCCGCCAGACCCACTGGCTCCAGGTCATCTACAAGTCCATGCTAGGTAAGCTCCGCCTTATCTCAGTTCACTGGTCACGATGGCAACACCCATCCGTAGCACGCTCCAGCAGGTGCATTCACTGATCATCCCAAAGCCAACACATCATTTGGCCGCCTTCGTTCCAGTACTCTGCTGCCTGTGACTGAACTACTGTAAAATCGCTGAAGTTGGAGACTTTTATCTCCTCATCAACTTCAAACATCAGCTATCCGAGCAGCTAACCGACGCTGCAGCTGTACATAGTCTATAGGAAAATAGCCCACCCATTTTCACCTACCTCATTCCATACTGTTTTTATTTATTTATTTTTCTGCTCTTGTACACCAATATTCTTACCTGTACATGACCATCTGATCATTTATCACTCCAAAGTTAATCTGCAAAACTGTATTATTCCGCCTACCTCCTCATGCCTTTGCACACATTGTATATAGACTGCCCATTTTTCGCAGTTGCAATGAGAACTTGTTCTCAACTAGCCTACCTGGTTAAATAAAGGTATCTCATATGTACAGTGGGGCAAATGTACAGTGAGAGCCAGAAATCTTGCTTGTTTGTAGGTGACCAAATACTTATTTTCCACCATAATTTGCAAATAAATTCATTACTTACATTACATTACAAAATTACATTACATTCATTTTCTGGATTTATTTCCGTCATTTTGTCTGTCATAGTTGAAGTGTACCTATGATGACAATTACAGGCCTCTCTCATCTTTTTAAGTGGGAGAACTTGCACAATTGGTGGCTGACTAAATACTTTTTTGCCCCACTGTATATACTGTACTCGATGCAATCTACTGCATCTTGCCTATGCCGTTCTGTACCATCACTTATTCATATATTTTTATGTACATACTGTATTCTTTATCCCTTTACACTTGTGTGTATAAGGTAGTAGTTTTGGAATTGTTAGGTTAGATTACTTGTTGGTTATTACTGCATTGTTGGAACTAGAAGCACAAGCATTTCACTACACTTGCATTTTAACATCTGCTAACCATGTGTTTTTGACAAATACATTTGATTTGATTTGAAAGAATGAACAAAAAGCAGAGCTAACTAGAATGCTATTTGGTCCTAAACAGAGAGTACTCAGTGGCAGAAAACCTGACCACTGTGACAGATCCAAACTTAAGGAAAGCTTTTACTATGTATAGACTCAGTGGGAATAGCCTTGCTATTGAGAAAGGCAGCTGTAGGCAGACCTGGCTCTCAAGAGAAGACAGGCTATGTGCACACTGCCCACAAAATGAGGTGGAAACTGAGCTGCACCTCCTAGCCTCCTGCCAAATGTATTAGAGACACATATTTCCCTCAGATTACAGAAATCCACAAAGAATTTGAAAACAAAGCCAATTTTGATAAACTCCCATATCTACTGGGGGAAATACCAGTGTGCCATCACAGCAGCAAGATTTGTGACCTGTTTCCACAAGAAAAGGGCAACCAGAGAAGAACAAACACCATTTTAAATACAACCCATATTTATGTTTATTTATTTTCCCCTTTTCTGCTATAACTATTTGCACATAAAATGAGATTTCAAATGTCTTTATTATTTTGGAACTTTTGTAATGTCTACTGTTCATTGGTATTGTTTATTTCACTTTTGTTTATTATCTACTGCACTTGCTTTGGCAATGTTAACATATGTTTCCAATGCCAATAAAGCCCTTACATTGAATTGAATTGAGAGAAAGAGCAGGAGGGAGGGAGGGAGTGAGAGAACACAGAAGGAGTCCATATCAGAGAGATCTCCAGACTATTATCTATTCAGGTGTGAAATTGAGTGGTGAGACAGTCAGAGACAATAATGAAGATTTAACCAGACACACAGGAATGAAGGCCCTCTGAACTCTGGGAGAAGGGATCAATATAGGAACTCTGAGTGTGTGTGATAAAATCGACAGACAGCCATCATATATCACTCTCTCTTTCACTCTCTCGCATTGTAGCTGCTGTCCAGAATCCGACAATCTACCTGGGGGGGAACATATTCAATTATTATTTTTATCCAGTCGAATAAACACTGCAATCGGCCACGCGGAGGCGTCCGCATGGTCCTTAAGCACACCGTTGCCTCGTTTTGCATTACAATTATAAAACTGTCCCCCCCATTCCCCAGTGAAAGTTGTGTCCCTGGCCAACTGTATCGAAAGCTGTGCATTTTTTAAATGATTAGCAGCTCATCGTGTCTACTTTAATATCGAGGAATATTTCACTTTCTCTGGTCATAGGAACAACATTAATTTGTGCACAAGACAGACCCAGTGTGACTTGAGTTTTGCCATCAAGTGGAAGACAGTGTCCACTCTCTCTGGTTGGTCTCACCATAGGAAAGGAAGAAGAGAGCAGGCACTGTGAGATGCGGACCCTCTACTGAGACTAATACCGTGTTCAAAACAACTCGGAACTCTCCGACTTCAGTGCGTTCATGATAACTGGGAACTCTGAAAAACGACTCGAATTCGAACTCGAATTCCAAGTCAGAAACTCTGGCATCTTTCTAGAGCTCTGAGTTTCAAACATGAAGATCACGGATGTCATGATATGACCTTGTTTCGTTCCCTAACTCCCAGTTGTCTGGAAAGCACCATGACCACCAGATGCAGGTACCATCCTTCCAGTAAAATAAAAAAGCAAATTATTTGTAAATTATTTAAATGTATGCTCAACTGTGTCTGGCAAGTGCTATACCAACTGATCTATTTCATTATCAAATCTCGAGTTTTGAAATATAATATGGTCTGAGTAGTTTGGGTGGGGGGGTGATGCAGAATAATATATTTTGCCCACTCTGAAAACATCTATATAGGTTCTCTAATACATGACTAGTAAAGGCCCAGTGCACCAAAAAACAAAACAAAACGTATTTGAGTGTTTACCAGCATTTGTATCTTCAGTCTGATAAGTATTTGTACCAAACAGTTAATCTGATAATACGTGTAGAATATAAGAATACTAGCTTGATATTTTGTATCTTATATCTTAAAATACTTTGCAAATGCAACTTATTTCTATGTGAAAACTGAAATGGCCTATTCAGTCCTTTTCGCTCTCTGGACTCTATTTTTGGCTGGCGCTAAGGAAGAGCAAGTGTCAAACGCACATTATTAAGCAATTTCGTCATGTATAAACGGATGCACTGGAATTTTCCAGCCATAATGCTAGATTTCAGCAATTCACCTGTCTAATATAAGCATGCTTGCCCTGGGGTGGCAATATTTGAGGTGTCCTTAAAAACACGTGAATAAATGACAATTTCATGCTGCACCAATGGGACGTTTTAAGACCTACAAAAAAAACGGTCTTTGCGGTAATGCAGTGGGTAATGGCATGGATTTTGAGAGCTGAATCACAGCCTATCGAGCCTTGACGCACAGTACCCATGGAAGGAGAGATGTTCCTTTGTGTCGGTGAATCTTGTATTTAGAAACATTTTTTTAAACTATTGGTTTCCCGCCATTTAGTTCAATTAAAAACAAGCATAGCCTCCCTCCCCTCATCATGGCTGGTTTAGCAACATCACATAGGTACATCTTTTATTTAGTCCATTAGCCAAAATAATCCTATGAATATAGGGGTTTTAAATGGTTGTTTTGGAGGCCTTTTCATTATTCATAAACCTGCATTTCGCTTGTTCAAGTCCATCACCATTTTCAAAGAGCGTCCGATTACCAAAGACACAAACTTCCAAACCAGGGCGCAACTTTTGTGCCTCCCCCAGTTTTATCATTGGGATGTGACACAAAAAGATGCAATAGTGTGCATTAGGATCATGCGGATGCCTCTGAGCGGTCAGGTACAGTGCCTTGCGAAAGTATTCGGCCCCCTTGAACTTTGCAACCTTTTGCCACATTTCAGGCTTCAAACATAAAGATATAAAACTGTATTTTTTTTGTGAAGAATCAACAACAAGTGGGACACAATCATGAAGTGGAACGACATTTATTGGATATTTCAAACTTTTTTAACAAATCAAAAACTGAAAAATTGGGCGTGCAAAATTATTCAGCCCCCTTAAGTTAATACTTTGTAGCGCCACCTTTTGCTGCGATTACAGCTGTAAGTCGCTTGGGGTATGTCTCTATCAGTTTTGCACATCGAGAGACTGAAATTTTTTCCTATTCCTCCTTGCATCAATGCATCAAGGAAGCTATACTGTTACATTGATGCTGTTGACCCGGATCACTGGTTGCTGTGGAAAAGGAGGAGGTCAAAAGGGGGGTAACCGATGTGAAATGGCTAGCTAGTTAGCGCATCAATCGGTGATGTCACTCGCTCTGAGACCTTGAAGTAGTGGTTCCACTTGCTCTGCAAGGGCTGTGGCTTTTGTGGAGCAACACACAACCGCGATGCTTCGAGGTTGTGTGTTGTCTGTGTGCAGAGGGTCTCTGGTTCGAGCCCGGGTAGGGGCGAGGGGACGGACTAAAGTTATACTGTTACACATGCATGGTGCCTTTTATGAATTATAGCTATTACTATTAAATAGGAATATTTTTTTGCTAAGAATATAATTTAATAAACAATTAAATAATGAACAAAAGAATACCAGCATAGTTTTTAGAATGTATTGTCATTTTATGCAAACATAGTTTGGAAATATGCACAGGTGGCCAGGGATGCATCTCTTTGTTTGAATGATGGCCCATGTCAACTCTGGCTGACTTCTATACAATACAATAAAACTTTGTCCATTAGTTGCAACGAACAACAAAAATGTGTTTTCTGCTCCGTTCTTAACCCCGTAAAACAGCAGACCTCACACAGAGTTGAGACGAGCACACGTTCAAGCTGCAGTGCCCCTGGATGGAGAACATGTTGAAGAGTAAATGGCCTTGGTCAAGGGCCCAATGGTAGGGGAATATTTTGAGGATGTGAACCCAGCAGCCCTCTAGTTGTCAGATCAATTCCACTTGTTTTTCTAACGCCAGGCCCAGGATTTGAACCGGCTACCTTTCGGCCACAAAGTCACTGGACTACCTACAGCCAGTACTGTATGGGTTGTTGCCTGACTGGTTCTAGACAAGAAGAAAAAGGAGCAAATACATGAGTTCATCTTCAGAAATTAGCATGAGTTAATAAAGACAAAATGCTATGCAGACATATCATTGTTATGATCAAGAAAAACAACTGTTGCCAACAGCAGCTGAAAGAGAGATCCTCTGCCTCTGATAGTTCTGGGTTACTGCCAGACTGAGAACAATATAGATACTGATTAAGGCTATTGAATAACCAAGACTTATTATACATAATTTATTATACATAATTTATACATACAGTTGAAGTCTGAAGTATACATACACCTTAGCCAAATACATTTAAACTCAGTTTTTCACAATTCTTGACATTTAATCCTAGTAAATATTCCCTGTTTTAGGTCAGTTAGGATCACCACTTTATTTTAAAAATGTGAAATGTCAGAATAATAGTAGAGAATGATTTATTTCAGCTTTTATTTCTTTCATCACATTCCCAGTGAGTCAGAAGTTTACATACACTAAATTGGTATTTGGTAGCATTGCCTTTAAATTGTTTAATTTGGGTCAAATATTTCGGTAGCCTTCCATAAGCTTCCCACAATAAGTTGGGGGAATTTTGGCCCATTCCTCCTGACAGAGCTGGTTTAACTGAGTCAGGTTTGTAGGCCTCCTTACTCGCACACACTTTTTCAGTTCTGACCACCACTCTTCTATTGGATTGAGGTCAGGTCTTTGTGATGGCCACTCCAATACCTTGACTTTGTTGTCCTTAACCCATTTTGCCACAACTTTGGAAGTAAGCTTGGAGTCATTGTCCATTTGGAAGACCCATTTGCGACCAAGCTTTAAATTCCTGACTGATGTTTTGAGATGTTGCTTCAATATATACATATACTTTTCCTCCCTCATGATGTCATATATTTTGTGAAGTGCACCAGTCCCTCCTGCAGCAAAGCACCCCACAACATGATGCGGCCAAACTCATGCTTTACGGTTGGGATGGTGTTCTTCGGCTTGCTAGCGTCCCCCTTTCTCCTCAAAACATAACAATGGTCATTATGGCCAAACAGTTCTATATTTTTTTCATCAGACCAGAGGACATTTCTTCAAAAAGTACGATCTTTGTCCCCATGTGCAGTTGCAAACCGTAGTCTGGCTTTTTTATTGTTGTTTTGGAGCAGTGGCTTCTTTCTTGCTGAGTGGCCTTACAGGTTATGTCGATATAGGACTCGTTTTACTGTGAATATAGATACTTTTGTACCTGTTTCCTCCAGCATCTTCACAAGGTCCTTTGCTGTTGTTCTGGGATTGATTTGCACTTTTCGCCCCAAAGTACGTTCATCTCTAGGAAACAGAACTTGTCTCCTTCCTGAGCGGTATGACGGCTGCGTGGTCCCATGGTGTTTATACTTGCGTACTATTGTTTGTACAGATGAACGTGGTACCTTCAGAGGTTTGGAAATTGCTCCCAATGATGAACCAGACTTGTGGAGGTCTACAATTGATTTTCTGAATTCTTGGCTGATTTCTTTTGATTTTCCCATGATGTCAAGCAAAGAGTCACCGAGTTTGAAGGTAGGCCTTGAAATACATCCACAGCTACACCTCCAATTGACTCAAAGTATGTCAATTAGCCTATCAGAAGCTTCTAAAGCCATGACATAATTTTCTGAATTTTCCAAGCTGTTTAAAGGCACAGTCAACTTAGTGTCTGTAAACTTCTGACTCCCTGGAATTGTGATACAGTGAATTATAAGTAAAAACATCTGTAAACAATTGTTGGAACAATGACTTGTGTCATGCACAAAGTAGATGTCCTAACCGACTTGCCAAAACAATAGTTTGTTAACAAGACATTTGTGGAGTGGTTGAAAAACGAGGTTTAATGACTCCAACCTAAGTGTATGTAAACTTCCGACTTCAACTGTCTCCTCTTAATCAGCAACAGTGTTCTAATGGCTTTATGAAACATTGTCCCTCTTACTGAATTGATTCTTACTGAAATACCGAAATAAAAGTAACAATTATCTAATTACTAGGCTGGGTATGTAGCTTTATTTGGCATATCCCATAATAACAAATAATGTTTATTTGAAAGAGTTAGTTGGCTAGCTTGTAAAGTGACGAATTAAAGTAGCCTTTTCTGGTTAGCTAGCTAACCTTAGCTTACAGGCGTGCACAAATTCTAATAATGTTTCAACTTATACACTCAGTAAAAAGGGTTCAAAAAGGTTTCTTAGGCTGTCCCCATAGGATAACCCTTTTTTTGGTTCCAGGTAGAACCCTATTGGGTTTGATGTGGAACCCTCTGTAGAAAGGGTTCTACCTGGGAGACCAAAAGAGTTCTACCTAGAACCAAAAAGGTTCTACCTGGAACCAGAAATAGTTCATCAAAGGTTTCTCCTATGGGGACAGCCGAAGAAGTCTTTTAGGTTCTTTTTTTCTCAGAGTGTAGTTTATCCTATGACTTTGGCTTCATATATTTGAATGAACATAATCAACTTTGCTTACCTTAATACATTGAAGAAGAATGTGCTTATTGGTAGGCTACTTGCACGTTGGTTCAACCATCATCCTCTTGCGTGTTTATGCTGGAATGGTAGCTGCTTCTTTTTAAATCGGAATGGCAGTTACATTTTGAATTGACCGAAAGGTTCTATGTAGAAGCCCTTTTACATGCTTTTATTAAACACATTACTTCCTCTTGCATCTAGCTAGCATTTAGTTTACAACAGCATAGGTTTGTATGAACCTTGCTCTTTGCCACTCAGACCTCAGCAACAATGTTGCAAAATATGAATTCCATCTCCCCCTAGCACAGAGAGCTAACTGTGTTGGACGTCAGCTAGCCATTTTTCTGACCAAGCGAAATCATGCAGCAGCATCATTAATATGGATCATTAATATGGATATAAATGTCAATGAAAAACAGCGAAAACAAATGAAAAGGGAGCTAAATAGCTGTCATTTTAGAGTTTGATCACTTTTGTTATCTGTTGTTTTCTAAAATCCCCATTACACTCTGGGGTATGGATAGAACCTCAAGGTTATTTGCCCTCACTCAGTATATAAACTGAGTAAACAAAACATTAACAACACCTGCTATTTCCCTGACTTAGACTGACCAGGTGAATCCAGGTGAAAGCTATGATCCTTTATTGATGTCACTGTTAAATCCACTTCAAATCAATGTAGATGAAGGGAGAGACAGGTTAAAGAAGGATTTTGTAAGCCTTGAGACAAGCATTGTGTATGTGTGCCATTCAGAGGGTGAATGAGCAAGACAAAAAGTGCCTTGAATGAGGTATGGTAGTAGGTGCCGGGCGCACCAGTTTGTGTCAAGAATTGCAATGCTGCTGGTTTTTCACGCCTCAACAGTTTCCCCATGTGTATCAAGAATGATCCACCGCCCAAAGGATATCTAGCCAACTTGACACAATGTTGGGAAGCATTGGAGTCAACATTGGTCAGCATCTCTGTGGAACCTTGTAGAGTCCATGCCCTGTCGAATGGAGGCTGTTGTGATGGCAACTCAATATTAGGATGCTTTTCCTAATGTTTGGTATACTCATTGTATATAGAACCTTTTTTAGTAAAGGTTCTTTAGTCTACAAAAGGTTCTATATAGAACCCTAAATAACCTTTTTTCCAAGAGTGTATCAAGCCTTCCATAGGCTACCCTTACCCTAGGTCTAGGCTACTAAGTCTGGTTCAACAGCAATGCGTTGTGTCTTTTTTATCCTGGCCTTGTAAAGTAGCCTATCCATAAAATGTTTACATTTTATATTCATCAGAGTGTCTTGAATTGAAAATATACTGCACATTCTAAAATATGCACATATATGCCTTGTTCAAGTATCCAAAATCCATCTCCAAAGAGCGCCTCTCATCCGGTTACCAAAAACGCACTCCTCCAAACTCATTTAAATGATTCAGTCCTATAATGCAATATCAATGGTAGGCATAGTTTATATTTTGCTTATTGAGAACGTGCCTCATACATAATTAATATTGACAATGTTGACTGTCAACATTTAAAAAATAGACAATATTTTACTGTTGCTATTACTCGTTACTGCTGCCTACGCTATTTAATAAACTGTAGTGTCAATCCACAATGGACCAAGACAAGAATATTTAATGTCCCCAGCCGAATTGGAAATGATGACAATGCAAAGAGCGTCAATAACCTAGAACTTGAGACAAACAGTATTAAGCCACGGAATGCTTTGGTTGGCCAGGAGTGGCCAAGCCCTCGTCACACCTACAACTTGTTTATTCATCAAAACCCAGCCCTTCCACGTCACCGACAGCTATTATGGTCATAATTATGACTGTGAAAATAGCTACCATATTTCTGACACCCTTGGACCTAGAGTGCTACCACCAGCTCTTAGATTTACTATTGCATTTGGTTTGTTAAAATAGAATTTGTTCTTAACTGACTTGCCTAGCAAAATAAAGGTAAAAAAAGAAAAAAAAAGAATAGAGACCTCTATCTCTTTCACGCACGCACGCACGCACGCACGCACGCACGCACGCACGCACGCACGCACACACACACACACACACACACACACACACACGAAGTGTGGCTGACATTGACAGATGGATCTCCAGTGAATACAGGTGAATGGATGAACATAATAAAATATGTTTGAGAGCATGAGTGACTAGTGAAATGATTGATTTCAACATGAATGACTGGAGGCATTAAACCCTATAGCAATCCTCTCTCTGATGGAAGAATGCAGGCACAGAAAGTTCCAGAAATCTACAGAAACCCTTGAAGCAGGCCTAGAGGGTAGGTTGCTAATGAGAGAAGGGGGGGGGGGGGTAGAAAGAGAGAGTTCCATATTATGTGCTGATCACTCATAAAAGGATGAGTACGTCACTGGGGCCAAGCTTCCTGCCATCCAGGCGGTGTCAGAGGAAGGCCCTGAAAATGGTAAAAGACTCCAGCCACCCAAATGTTCACTACCGAACAGAAAGCGGTATCGGAGCGCCAAGTCTGGGACCAAAAGGCTCCTGAACAGCTTCTAACCCCTAGCCATAAGACCGTTGAGCAGTTAATCAAATGGCTACCAGGACTATTTACATTGACCCCCTTATTTTATTATTATTTTTGCATTGACTCTCTTGCACAGGCTCGATGTTTACTCACTGGACTCTAACTGTCATGCAGGTGAAAGAGGACCCAAACGCGACTTAACAGAAACAGAGTTTATTAATGTTCAAAACGGAATAACTGAAATCCTCTAGATTTGTAGAGGGGAAACAACTGAGAAGCGGCAAACTGCAGGTCGCCACACTGGCGAGGCCGTAGGCCGACTGAGACACCTGCTCACACGCAGCGTCTGATGAAGGCACAAACACGATAGGACAGGGTGTGACAATCACGGCAAAAACACGACAGGACAGCAAATCGCAATCACAGCATGGTGAATACAATACAAGGAACCGACGGCACAGGAACGGATCACAAAGGAATAAATAGGGACTCTAATCAGGGGAAAGGATCGGGAAACAGGTGGGAAGACTAAATGATGATTAGGGGAATAGGAACAGCTGGGAGCAGGAACGTAACGACAGAGAAAGAGAGAGCTACTATAGAGAGGAGAGAGGGAGGGGAGAGAGAGGGATAGAACCAAACAAGACCAGCAGAGGGAAACGTTTATAGCATGGGGAGCACAGGACAAGACATGACAATAAATGACAAACATGACAGTACCCCCCACTCACCGCGCTCCTGGCGCACTCGAGGAGGAACCTAGCTGCAACGGAGGAAATCATCATGAGCGAACGTTCCAGCACGTTTCGAGACGGAACCCAACTCCTCTCCTCAGGATCGTAACCTCCCAATCCACTAGGTATTAGGACCCCGTCCTCGAGAACGCATGTCCATAATTTTATGTACCTTGCAAATAGGTGCGCTTTCGACAAGGACGGAGGGGGAGGGGAAGACGAACGGGGGTGCGAAGAATAGAAAGGGCATTCCAGGAGACATGGAAGACAGGATGGACGTCCCTCTCAGATGTCGCGGACTTCAGAAGTAGGCCGCACAGCGACAGGATTGACGACCTGGGAGACACGGAACGGACCAATGAACCGCATAGTCAACTTACGAGAAGCTGTCGTAAGAGGAAGGTTGCGAGTGGAAAGCCACACTCTCTGGCCGCAACAATACCTTGGACTCTTAATCCTGCGTTTATTGGCGGTACCGTGTGCCCTGTAACGGCAAAGTGCAGACCTCACCCTCCAGGTGCGCAACAACGTTGGACAAACGCTTAGCGGAGGGAAGAGTTCGGCAAGTTGGGATGAGAACAGAGGAGGCTGGTAACCCAGACTACTCTGAAACGGGAGATAACCTATCGGTAGCAGACGATAGCTAAGTAAATGAGTGAATGTGATTCTGCCTCGGGAGCTGTTCTGCCTCTCGCAGGGTTTCTGGAAAGAAAGGTTGCGGTTTATGCTAAAACGCCTGATTGGCCCTCCTGCTTGACCGTTAGACTGGGGATGAAACCCGGAAGAGACTGACGGACGCACCAATCAAACGACAGAACTCCTTTCCAAAACTGTGACGTAATTCTATGACCTTTGTCTGAAACGGCAGTTCAACTGGAGGCCATGAATTCTTGAATACATTCTCACAATGATTTGTGCCGTCATCCTTTCGGAAGGAAGTTTAGGGAGGGGTGAAATGTGCCGCCTTAGAGAACCTAATCGACAACCGTCAGAATCACAGTCTTCCCGCAGACAAAGGCAGACCCTACAATGAAGTCTAAGGCAAATGTGAGACCAAGCATTCGAGAAGGAATGGGGAGTTTTAATCCACCGGCAGGAGGAGTTACCACTATAGTTTTATACGCAGTCCCTTCTAAGAACAGGGTAGCCTGGGCCTGCGCTTGCTCCTGAGTCGGCTGACCTGAGTCGCTGCCACCAATAGACGCAAGAGTGCCTCTCGAACACCGGGATGACCCCGCTAACTTGGCAGAGTGAGCCCACTGAAGAACAGCCAGACGAGTGGAAACAGGAACGAAAAAGGAGGTTACTAGGACAAGCGCGCGGCGACGCAGTGTGCGTGAGTGCTTGCTTAACCTGTCTTTCAATTCCCAGACTGTTAACCCGACAACACGCCATAAGGAAAGAATCCCTCGATCAGTAGAAGCCACAGAAGAACTAAACAGACGGATAAGATCAGGCTTGGTGTTCTTGCTACCCGGACGGTAAGAAATCACAAACTCGAAACGAGCGAAAACAACGCCCAACGAGCTTGACGGGGGCATTGCCGTTTGGCAGAACGGATGTACTCAAGGTTCTTATGGTCTGTCCAAAAACGACAAAAGGAACGGTCGCCCCCTCCAACCACTGTCGCCATTCGCCTAGGGCTAAGCGGATGGCGAGCAGTTCACGGTTACCCACATCATAGTTGCGCTCAGATGGCGACAGGCGATGAGAAAAATAAGCGCAAGGATGAACCTTATCGTCAGACTGGAAGCGCTGGGATAGAATGGCTCCCACGCCTACCTCTGAAGCGTCAACCTCGACAATGAATTGTCTAGTGACGTCAGGAGTAACGAGGATAGGGAGCGGACGTAAAACGTTCTTTTAGAAGATCAAAAGCTCCCTGGGCGGAACCGACCACTTAAAACACGTCTTGACAGAAGTAAGAGCTGTGAGAGGGGCAGCACCTTGACCGGGAAATTACGAATGAAACGCCGATAGAAATTAGCGAAACCTAAAAAAGCGCTGCAACTCGACACGTGACCTGGAACGGGCCACAATCACTGACAGCTTGACCTTAGCGGAATCCATCTGAATGCCTTCACGGAAATAACGGAACCGAGAAAAGTAACGGAGGAGACATGAAAAAGAGCACTTCAGCCTTTACGAGAGACAATTCTCTAAAAGGCGCTGTAGAACACGTCGAACGTGCTGAACATGAATCTCGAGTGACGGAGAAAAATCAGGATATCGTCAAGATAGACAAAACAAAAATGTTCAGCATGTCTCTCAGAACATCATTAACTAATGCCTGAAAACAGCTGGCGCATTGGCGAGACCGAACGGCAGAACCCGGTACTCAAAAATGCCCTAACGGAGTATTAACGCCGTTTTCCACTCGTCCTCTGATGCGCACGAGATGGTAAGCGTTACGAAGGTCCAACTTAGTAAAGCACCTGGCTCCCTGCAGAATCTCGAAGGCTGATGACATATGTAGCGGATAACATTCTTAACCGTTATGTCATTCAGCTCCTCGATAATCCAGGGGCGCAGAGTACCGTCCTTCTTCTTAACAAAAAGAACCCCGCCCGGCCGGGAGAGGAAGAAGGCACTATGGTACCGGCGTCAAGAGACACAGACAAATAATCTCGAGAGCCTTACGTTCGGGAGCCACAGAGAGTATAGTCTACCTCGAGGAGGAGTGGTCCCCGGAAGGAGATCAATACTACAATCATACGAATCGGTGAGGAGGAAGGGAGTTGGCTCGGGACTCACTGAAGACCGTGCGCAGATCATGATATTCCTCCGGCACTCCTGTCAAATCGCCAGGTTCCTCCTGAGAAGTAGGGACAGAAGAAACGGGAGGGATGGCAGACATTAAACACTTCACATGACAAGAAACGCCTCCAGGATAGGATAGAATTACTAGACCAATAATAGAAGGATTATGACATACTAGCCAGGGATGACCCAAAACAACAGGTGTAAACGGTGAACGGAAAAAATCAAAAAAGAAATAGTCTCACTGTGGTTACCAGATACTGTGAGGGTTAAAGGTAGTGTCTCAAATCTGATACTGGGAAGATGACTACCATCTAAGGCGACATAAGCGTAGGGCTTATCTAACTCTCTGAAAGGAATGTCACAGTTTCCGAACTCCATGCTTCGTCCATGAAACAACCTCAGCCCCAGAGTCTATCAAGGCACTACATGTATGTGCCCCGAACCGGTCCAGCGTAGGTGGACCGACAAAGTAGTACAGGACTTTGATGGAGAGACTTGAGTGTTGCGCCACCTGTAGCCTCCGCTTACAGATGAGTTTCATTTTTACTGGCCATGAATTAACAAAATGTCCAGCAACTCCACAATAGAGGCACAGGCGGTTGGTGATCCTCCGTTCCCTCCCTCCTTATTCGAGATGCGAATCCCTCCCAGCTGCATGGGCTCAGTCTCAAAGCCAGAGGGGGAGAGATGGCTGCGATGCGGAGCAGGGAAACACCGTTGATGCGAGCTCTCTTCCACGAGCCCGGTGACTAAGATCTACCTGGCTGCTCTATGCGGATGGCGCAGCAATCAAAGAGTCCATCTGAAGGAACCTCCCGGAGAGAATCATCCTTAACCACAGCGTGGAGTCCCTCCAGAAAACGAGCGAGCAGCGCCCGGCCGCTCCACTCACTAGAGGCAGCAAGAGTGCGAAACTCAATGGAATAATCCGTTATGGACCGTTTACCTTGGCATAAGGAAGCCAGGGCCCAGAAGCCTCTCACTCAAAACTGAACGGTCAAAAACCCGAATCATCTCCTCTTTTAAAGTTCTGGAAATAGTTAGAGAAAACAGCCCTTGCCTCCCAGATAGCTGTGCCCCATTCTGAGCCCGCCAGTAAGGAGTGAAATGACGTAAGCAACCCGAGCTCTCTCTAGAGTATGTGTTGGGCTGGGAGAGAACACAACTTCACACTGCGTGAGAAAGGAGCGGCATTCAGTGGGCTGCCCGGAGTAGCAAGGTGGGTTATTAACCTCAGGTTCTGAGGCTCGGCAGGCCAGGAAGTAACAGGTGGCACGAGACGACTCTGGAACTGTCCAGAGAGGTCGGAAACCTGAGCAGCCAGGTTTTCCACGGCCTGGCGAGCAGCAGACAATTCCTGCTCGTGTCTGCCGAGCATGGCTCCTTGATCTCGACAGCAGTGTAACGAGAAGGCCTGAAGTCGCTGGGTCCATTCCTTGGTCGGTTCCTTCTGTCATGCAGGTGAAAGAGGACCCAAACGCGACTTAACAGAAACAGAGTTTATTAATGTTCAAAACGGAATAACTGAAATCCTCTAGATTTGTAGAGGGGAAAAACAACTGGAGAAGCGGCCACAGACTGCAGGTCGCTCTGGTTGGCGCAGGTCAGACGACTGAGACACCTGTCACACGCAGCCTGATGAAGGCACAAACACGACAGGACAGGGTGATACACAATCACGGCAAAAACACGACAGGACAGGGGCGAAACGCAATCACAGCATGGTGAATACAATACAAGGAACCGACGGGACAGGAACGGATCACAAAGGAATAAATAGGGACTCTAATCAGGGGAAAGGATCGGGAACAGGTGTGGGAAGACTAAATGATGATTAGGGGAATAGGAACAGCTGGGAGCAG
>NW_025745300.1:0-32842 GCF_021184085.1 Oncorhynchus gorbuscha | reverse complement strand
CCATGTCTCAGTTTAGAATCTTTGGAGGGTTCATTCTAGAACCCTCTATGCAGAGTTCCACCAGCCTTATTACCCTTTAATTACCCACAACCTTCATTCAGAATGATTGCCAGGGTAGAGTAGACTTAATACTGCTACTACCTCAATCATCTCAACTGGAACAACCATCTCAGTAACGGGTTAAATAAATTAAATTACTAGTAGATTGGATTAGTTTGGAAAACTGTTGTCTTTGTGTAGTATAAAATGGATCAACCAATCACTGAAAAGTTACAGATATTACAGTAAAACAATTCTGTAAATCTCTCTGCAATGTAGGTGTTTGTGAGAGTCTTAGTTATCGATGGTGGGGTTATATTAGTTTGTAGTCCAAACCGTAATGAAATTGTAATTGACATTGTAATGAAAAGACCGATTTTCGGGATGTCTCCTGGCCTGACAAACACCGCTGGGCCGCAGAAGCGACATCGGTGGATGCAGGGGATTGAAATGCAGCCTGTGCCAAAAAATAGCTATCTCTAGTTTAAGGATGGATTTTGATGGGGAGGCCTGTTTTGTCTTGGGCAGCCCCATTGAGGGCTCTCACCATTTTTAAATAGTCAACACATTAACATCAACACGCCACAGGATATACCCATTGGACTTTGGGCTCTGCTGGGAGTTTACCTCATAGCCTATGGTGATATGGTCCTTGTGTCATGCAGGTGAATGAGGACCCAAAAGCGACTTGGCGAAAACAGAGTTTTTAATCCAGTAAGATACTTAACAAAACAAAAGGCATAATACTACTCGTAAAGACGAGAACAGACTGGAGACATGATCAAGAACTGCAGGTTGCCTCGGGAAGGCACTTGAACCTAGCAGACTCAGACACCTGCTCACCACGCAGCATCTGAGGGAAACACGACACGACAGGGCAAAACATAGACACAGCACGGTGAATATAGACAAGGATCCGACAGGGCAGGTACGGAAAACAAGGAGAGAAATAGGGACTCTAATCAGGGAAAAGGATCGGGAACAGGTGTGGGAAGACTAAATGATTGATTAGGGGAATAGGAACAGCTGGGAGCAGGAACGGAACGATAGAGAGAAGAGAGAGCGAGAGAGTGAGAGAGGGAGGGGGAGAGAGAGGGATAGAAAGAGGGAAAGAACCTAATAAGACCAGCAGAGGGAAACGAATAGAAGGGGAAGCACAGGGACAAGACATGATAATTAATGACAAAACATGACAGAACCCCCCCCACTCACCGAGCGCCTCCTGGCGCACTCGAGGAGGAACCCTGGCGGCAACGGAGGAAATCATCAATAAGCGAACGGTCCAGCACGTCCCGAGACGGAACCCAACTCCTCTCCTCAGGACCGTAACCCTCCCAATCCACTAAGTATTGGTGACCCCGTCCCCGAGAACGTATGTCCATGATCTTACGTACCTTGTAAATAGGTGCGCTCTCGACAAGGACGGGAGGGGGGGAGGGAAGACGAACGGGGGTGCGAAGAAAGGGCTTGACACAGGAGACATGGAAGACAGGATGGACGCGACGAAGATGTCGCGGAAGAAGCAGTCGCACAGCGACAGGATTGACGACCTGGGAGACACGGAACGGACCAATGAACCGCGGAGTCAACTTACGAGAAGCTGTCGTAAGAGGAAGGTTGCGAGTGGAAAGCCACACTCTCTGGCCGCAACAATACCTTGGACTCTTAATCCTGCGTTTATTGGCGGCTCTCACAGTCTGTGCCCTGTAACGGCAAAGTGCAGACCTCACCCTCCTCCAGGTGCGCTCACAACGTTGGACAAACGCTTGAGCGGAGGGAACGCTGGACTCGGCAAGCTGGGATGAGAACAGAGGAGGCTGGTAACCCAGACTACTCTGAAACGGAGATAACCCGGTAGCAGACGAAGGAAGCGAGTTGTGAGCGTATTCTGCCCAGGGGAGCTGTTCTGCCCAAGACGCAGAGTTTCTGAAAGAAAGGCTGCGTAGTATGCGACCAATCGTCTGATTGGCCCTCTCTGCTTGACCGTTAGACTGGGGATGAAACCCGGAAGAGAGACTGACGGACGCACCAATCAAACGACAGAACTCCCTCCAAAACTGTGACGTGAATTGCGGACCTCTGTCTGAAACGGCGTCTAACGGGAGGCCATGAATTCTAATGATTTGTGCCGTCTCCTTAGCGGAAGGAAGTTTAGCGAGGGGAATGAAATGTGCCGCCTTAGAGAACCTATCGACAACCGTAAGAATCACAGTCTTCCCCGCAGACAAAGGCAGACCGGTAATGAAGTCTAGGGCGATGTGAGACCATGGTCGAGAAGGAATGGGGAGCGGTCTGAGACGACCGGCAGGAGGAGAGTTACCCGACTTAGTCTGCGCGCAGTCCGAACAAGCAGCCACGAAACGGCGCGTGTCACGCTCCTGAGTCGGCCACCAAAAGCGCTGGCGAATAGACGCAAGAGTGCCTCGAACACCGGGATGACCAGCTAACTTGGCAGAGTGAGCCCACTGAAGAACAGCCAGACGAGTGGAAACAGGAACGAAAAGGAGGTTACTAGGACAAGCGCGCGGCGACGCAGTGTGCGTGAGTGCTTGCTTAACCTGTCTTTCAATTCCCCAGACTGTCAACCCGACAACACGCCCATAAGGAAGAATCCCTCGGGATCAGTAGAAGCCACAGAAGAACTAAACAGACGGGATAAGGCATCAGGCTTGGTGTTTTTGCTACCCGGACGGTAAGAAATCACAAACTCGAAACGAGCGAAAAACAACGCCCAACGAGCTTGACGGGCATTAAGTCGTTTGGCAGAACGGATGTACTCAAGGTTCTTATGGTCTGTCCAAACGACAAAAGGAACGGTCGCCCCCTCCAACCACTGTCGCCATTCGCCTAGGGCTAAGCGGATGGCGAGCAGTTCACGGTTACCCACATCATAGTTGCGCTCAGATGGCGACAGGCGATGAGAAAAATAAGCGCAAGGATGAACCTTATCGTCAGACTGGAAGCGCTGGGATAGAATGGCTCCCACGCCTACCTCTGAAGCGTCAACCTCGACAATGAATTGTCTAGTGACGTCAGGAGTAACGAGGATAGGAGCGGACGTAAAACGTTCTTTTAGAAGATCAAAAGCTCCCTGGGCGGAACCGGACCACTTAAAACACGTCTTGACAGAAGTAAGAGCTGTGAGAGGGGCAGCAACTTGACCGAAATTACGAATGAAACGCCGATAGAAATTAGCGAAACCTAAAAAGCGCTGCAACTCGACACGTGACCTTGGAACGGGCCAATCACTGACAGCTTGGACCTTAGCGGAATCCATCTGAATGCCTTCAGCGGAAATAACGGAACCGAGAAAAGTAACGGAGGAGACATGAAAAGAGCACTTCTCAGCCTTTACGTAGAGACAATTCTCTAAAAGGCGCTGTAGAACACGTCGAACGTGCTGAACATGAATCTCGAGTGACGGTGAAAAAATCAGGATATCGTCAAGATAGACAAAAACAAAGATGTTCAGCATGTCTCTCAGAACATCATTAACTAATGCCTGAAAAACAGCTGGCACATTGGCGAGACCAAACGGCAGAACCCGGTACTCAAAATGCCCTAACGGAGTGTTAAACGCCGTTTTCCACTCGTCCCCCTCTCTGATGCGCACGAGATGGTAAGCGTTACGAAGGTCCAACTTAGTAAAGCACCTGGCTCCCTGCAGAATCTCGAAGGCTGATGACATAAGGGGAAGCGGATAACGATTCTTAACCGTTATGTCATTCAGCCCTCGATAATCCACGCAGGGGCGCAGAGTACCGTCCTTCTTCTTAACAAAAAGAACCCCGCCCCGGCCGGAGAGGAAGAAGGCACTATGGTACCGGCGTCAAGAGACACAGATAAATAATCCTCGAGAGCCTTACGTTCGGGAGCTGACAGAGAGTATAGTCTACCCCGAGGAGGAGTGGTCCCCGGAAGGAGATCAATACTACAATCATACGACCGGTGAGGAGGAAGGGAGTTGGCTCGGGACCGACTGAAGACCGTGCGCAGATCATGATATTCCTCCGGCACTCCTGTCAAATCGCCAGGTTCCTCCTGAGAAGTGGGGACAGAAGAAATGGGAGGGATGGCAGACATTAAACACTTCACATGACAAGAAACGTTCCAGGATAGGATAGAATTACTAGACCAATTAATAGAAGGATTATGACATACTAGCCAGGGATGACCCAAAACAACAGGTGTAAAAGGTGAATGAAAAATCAAAAAAGAAATAGTCTCACTGTGGTTACCAGATACTGTGAGAGTTAAAGGTAGTGTCTCAAATCTGATACTGGGAAGATGACTACCATCTAAGGCAAACATGGGCGTAGGCTTGTCTAACTGTCTGAAAGGAATGTCATGTTTCCGAGCCCATGCTTCGTCCATGAAACAACCCTCAGCCCCAGAGTCAATCAAGGCACTGCATGTAGCACCTGAACCGGTCCAGCGTAGATGGACCGACATAGTAGTACATGATCTAGATGAAGAGACCTGAGTAGTAGCGCTCACCAGTAGCCCTCCGCTTACTGATGAGCTCTGGCCTTTTACTGGACATGAATTGACAAAATGTCCATCAAATCCGCAATAGAGGCACAGGCGGTTGGTGATCCTCCGTTCCCTCTCCTTAGTCAAGATGCGAATCCCTCCCAGCTGCATGGGCTCAGTCTCTGAGCCAGAGGAGGGAGATGGTTGCGATGCGGAGCAGGGAAACACCGTTGATGCGAGCTCTCTTCCACGAGCCTGGTGACGAAGATCTACCCGTCGTTCTATGCGGATGGCGAGAGCAATCAAAGAGTCCACATCTGAAGGAACCTCCCGGGAGAGAATCTCATCCTTAACCACTGCGTGGAGTCCCTCCAGAAAACGAGCGAGCAGCGCCGGCTCGTTCCACTCACTAGAGGCAGCAAGAGTGCGAAACTCAATAGAGTAATCCGTTATGGATCGATCACCTTGGCATAGGGAAGCCAGGGCCCTAGAAGCCTCCCTACCAAAAACTGAACGGTCAAAAACCTGAATCATCTCCTCTTTAAAGTTCTGGTATTTGTTAGAGCAATCAGCCCTTGCCTCCCAGATAGCTGTGCCCCACTCTCGAGCCCGGCCAGTAAGGAGTGAAATGACGTAAGCAACCCGAGCTCTCTCTCTAGAGTATGTGTTGGGTTGGAGAGAGAACACAATCTCACACTGGGTGAGAAAGGAGCGGCACTCAGTGGGCTGCCCGGAGTAGCAAGGTGGGTTATTAACCCTAGGTTCTGGAGGCTCGGCAGGCCAGGAAGTAACAGGTGGCACGAGACGAAGACTCTGGAACTGTCCAGAGAGGTCGGAAACCTGAGCGGCCAGGTTCTCCACGGCATGGCGAGCAGCAGACAATTCCTGCTCGTGTCTGCCGAGCATGGCTCCTTGGATCTCGACGGCAGTGTTACGAGCGTCTGTAGTCGCTGGGTCCATTCCTTGGTCGGATCCTTCTGTCATGCAGGTGAATGAGGACCCAAAAGCGACTTGGCGAAAACAGAGTTTTTAATCCAGTAAGATACTTAACAAAACAAAAGGCATAATACTACTCGTAAAGACGAGAACAGACTGGAGACATGATCAAGAACTGCAGGTTGCCTCGGGAAGGCACTTGAACCTAGCAGACTCAGACACCTGCTCACCACGCAGCATCTGAGGGAAACACGACACGACAGGGCAAAACATAGACACAGCACGGTGAATATAGACAAGGATCCGACAGGGCAGGTACGGAAAACAAGGAGAGAAATAGGGACTCTAATCAGGGAAAAGGATCGGGAACAGGTGTGGGAAGACTAAATGATTGATTAGGGGAATAGGAACAGCTGGGAGCAGGAACGGAACGATAGAGAGAAGAGAGAGCGAGAGAGTGAGAGAGGGAGGGGGAGAGAGAGGGATAGAAAGAGGGAAAGAACCTAATAAGACCAGCAGAGGGAAACGAATAGAAGGGGAAGCACAGGGACAAGACATGATAATTAATGACAAAACATGACACCTTGACTAGTCTCTCAAAGCACTTCATGATGACGGAAGTGATTGCTACGGGGCGGTAGTCGTTTAGCTCAGTTACCTTAGCTTTCTTGGGAACAGGAACAATGGTGGCCCTCTTGAAGCATGTGGGAACAGCAGACTGGTATAGGGATTGATTGAATATGTCCGTAAACATTTACATTTACATTTACATTTAAGTCATTTAGCAGACGCTCTTATCCAGAGCGACGTACAAAATGGTGCAATCACCTTATGACATCCAGTGGAACAGTCACTTTACAATAGTGCATCTAAATCTTAAGGGGGGGTGAGAGGGATTACTTATCCTATCCTAGGTATTCCTTAAAGAGGTGGGGTTTCAGGTGTCACCGGAAGGTGGTGATTGACTCCGCTGTCCTGGCGTCGTGGGGGGTTTGTTCCACCATTGGGGGCCAGAGCAGCGAACAGTTTTGACTGGGCTGAGCGGGAGCTGTACTTCCTCAGTGGTAGGGAGGCGAGCAGGCCAGAGGTGGATGAACGCAGTGCCCTTGTTTGGGTGTAGGGCCTGATCAGAGCCTGGAGGTACTGAGGTGCCGTTCCCCTCACAGCTCCGTAGGCAAGCACCATGGTCTTGTAGCGGATGCGAGCTTCAACTGGAAGCCAGTGGAGAGAACGGAGGAGCGGGGTGACGTGAGAGAACTTGGGAAGGTTGAACACCAGACGGGCTGCGGCGTTCTGGATGAGTTGAAGGGGTTTAATGGCACAGGCAGGGAGCCCAGCCAACAGCGAGTTGCAGTAATCCAGACGGGAGATGACAAGTGCCTGGATTAGGACCTGCTCCGCTTCCTGTGTGAGGCAGGGTCGTACTCTGCGGATGTTGTAGAGCATGAACCTACAGGAACGGGCCACCGCCTTGATGTTGGTTGAGAACGACAGGGTGTTGTCCAGGATCACGCCAAGGTTCTTGGCGCTCTGGGAGGAGGACACAATGGAGTTGTCAACCGTGATGGCGAGATCATGGAACGGGCAGTCCTTCCCCGGGAGGAAGAGCAGCTCCGTCTTGCCGAGGTTCAGCTTGAGGTGGTGATCCGTCATCCACACTGATATGTCTGCCAGACATGCAGAGATGCGATTCGCCACCTGGTCATCAGAAGGGGGAAAGGAGAAGATTAATTGTGTGTCGTCTGCATAGCAATGATAGGAGAGACCATGTGAGGTTAGGACAGAGCCAAGTGACTTGGTGTATAGCGAGAATAGGAGAGGGCCAAGAACAGAGCCCTGGGGGACACCGGTGGTGAGAGCGCGTTGTGAGGAGACAGATTCTCGCCACGCCACCTGGTAGGAGCGACCTGTCAGGTAGGACGCAATCCAAGCGTGGGCCGCGCCGGAGATGCCCAACTCGGAGAGGGTGGAGAGGAGGATCTGATGGTTCACAGTATCGAAGGCAGCCGATAGATCTAGAAGGATGAGAGCAGAGGAGAGAGAGTTAGCTTTAGCAGTGCGGAGCGCCTCCGTGATACAGAGGAGAGCAGTCTCAGTTGAATGACTAGTCTTGAAACCTGACTGATTTGGATCAAGAAGGTCATTCAGAGAGAGATAGCGGGAGAGCTGGCCAAGGACGGCACGTTCAAGAGTTTTGGAGAGAAAAGAAAGAAGGGATACTGGTCTGTAATTGTTGACATCGGAGGGATCGAGTGTAGGTTTTTTCAGAAGGGGTGCAACTCTCGCTCTCTTGAAGACGGAAGGGACGTAGCCAGCGGTCAGGGATGAGTTGATGAGCGAGGTGAGGTAAGGGAGAAGGTCTCCGGAAATGGTCTGGAGAAGAGAGGAGGGGATAGGGTCAAGCGGGCAGGTTGTTGGGCGGCCGGCCGTCACAAGACGCGAGATTTCATCTGGAGAGAGAGGGGAGAAAGAGGTCAGAGCACAGGGTAGTGTGAGCAGAACCAGCGGTTTCGTTTGACTTAGCAAACGAGGATCGGATGTCGTCGACCTTCTTTTCAAAATGGTTGACGAAGTCATCTGCAGAGAGGGAGGAGGGGGGGGGGAGGAGGATTCAGGAGGGAGGAGAAGGTGGCAAAGAGCTTCCTAGGGTTAGAGGCAGATGCTTGGAATTTAGCGTGGTAGAAAGTGGCTTTAGCAGCAGAGACAGAGGAGGAAAATGTAGAGAGGAGGGAGTGAAAGGATGCCAGGTCCGCAGGGAGGCGAGTTTTCCTCCATTTCCACTCGGCTGCCCGGAGCCCTGTTCTGTGAGCTCGCAATGAGTCATCGAGCCACGGAGCGGGAGGGGAGGACCGAGCCGGCCTGGAGGATAGGGGACATAGAGAGTCAAAGGATGCAGAGAGGGAGGAGAGGAGGGTTGAGGAGGCAGAATCAGGAGATAGGTTGGAGAAGGTTTGAGCGGAGGGAAGAGATGATAGGATGGAAGAGGAGAGAGTAGCGGGGGAGAGAGAGCGAAGGTTGGGACGGCGCGATACCATCCGAGTAGGGGCAGTGTGGGAGGTGTTGGATGAGAGCGAGAGGGAAAAAACACCAAATGCCGGTCTGTGCATGCTCTGAGGGCGCGGCTGGGGATGCCGTCTGGGCCTGCAGCCTTGCGAGGGTTAACACGTTTAAATGTCTTACTCACCTCACCTCGGCTGCAGTGAAGGAGAGACCGCATGTTTTCGTTGCAGGCTGTGTCAGTGGCACTGTATTGTCCTCAAAGCGGGCAAAAAAGTTATTTAGTCTGCCTGGGAGCAAGACATCCTGGTCCGTGACTGGGCTGGGTTTCTTCTTGTAGTCCGTGATTGACTGTAGACCCTGCCACATGCCTCTTGTGTCTGAGCCGTTGAATTGAGATTCTACTTTGTCTCTGTACTGACGCTTAGCTTGTTTAATAGCCTTGCAGAGGGAATAGCTGCACTGTTTGTATTCGGTCATGTTGCCAGACACCTTGCCCTGATTAAAAGCAGTGGTTCGTGCTTTCAGTTTCACGCGAATGCTGCCATCAATCCACGGTTTCTGGTTAGGGAATGTTTTTATTGTTGCTATGGGAACGACATCTTCAACGCAAGTTCTAATGAACTCGCACACCAAATCAGCGTATTCGTCAATATTTTTATCTGACGCAATACGAAACATGTCCCAGTCCACGTGATGGAAGCAGTCTTGGAGTGTGGAGTCCGCTTGGTCGGACCAGCATTGGACAGACCTCAGCGTGGGAGCCTCTTGTTTTAGTTTCTGCCTGTAGGCAGGGATCAACAAAATGGAGTCGTGGTCAGCTTTTCCGAAAGGGGGGCGGGGCAGGGCCTTATATGCGTCGCGGAAGTTAGAGTAACAATGATCCAAGGTTTTACCACCCCTGGTTGCGCAATCGATATGCTGATAAAATTTAGATTAGCTTTGTTAAAATCCCCAGCTACAATGAATGCAGCCTCCGGATAAATGGTTTCCAGTTTGCAAAGAGTTAAATAAAGTTCGTTCAGAGCCATCGATGTGTCTGCTTGGGGGGGGATATATACGGCTGTGATTATAATCGAAGAGAATTCTCTTGGAAGATAATGCGGTCTACATTTGATTGTGAGGAATTCTAAATCAGGTGAACAGAAGGATTTGAGTTCCTGTATGTTTCTTTCATCACACCATGTCTCGTTAGTCATGAGGCATACGCCCCCGCCACTCTTCTTACCAGAAAGATGTTTGTTTCTGTCGGCGCGATGCGTGGAGAAACCCGTTGGCTGCAATGCATCGGATAGCGTCTTCCCAGTAAGCCATGTTTCCGTGAAGCAGGGAACGCTGCAGACTCTGATGTCCCTCTGGAATGCTACCCTTGCCCGGATTCCATCAACCTTGTTGTCAAGAGACTGGACATTGGCAAGAAGAATGCTGGGGAGTGGTGCGCGATGTGCCTTTGTCCGGAGTCTGACCAGAAGACCGCTACGTTTCCCTCTTTTTCGGAGTCGTTTTTTTGGGTCGCTGCATGCGATCCATTCCGTTGTCCTGTTTGTAAGGCAGAACACAGGATCCGCGTCGCGGAAAACATATTCTTGGTCGTACTGATGGTGAGTTGACGCTGATCTTATATTCAGTAGTTCTTCTCGACTGTATGTAATGAAACCTAAGATGACCTGGGGTACTAATGTAAGAAATAACACGTAAAAAAACAAAAAACTGCATAGTTTCCTAGGAACGCGAAGCGAGGCGGCCATCTCTGTCGGCGCCGGAAGTTAGTAGACAGTCGCCATTGTTGTGGGCCTGCCCTCACCTGAACAGCACCCAATGGCTATTTCATATGGAAATGGAGAGGAGTAGCCGGTGCAGTGGCCATGTGTGTGTTTGCTGTTCTACTCCATTCCATTTGAATAAAATAATGGAAAATATAATCCGACATGGAAAATATATATATCTGACATGGAATATATATATATATATATATATATATATATATATATATATATATATATATATATATATATACACACATACATATATACACACACACACACACACACACACACACACACACACACACACACACACACACACACACACACACACACACACACACACACACACACACACACACACACACACACACACACACACACACACACACACACACACACACACACAAACAAACCACACATTTCATTGCAAATAGCAAAATACATATATATATATATATACTGTATATGTACATACTCTTATTCATCCCTTTACATTTGTGTGTGTCAGGTAGTTGTTGTGAATTTGTTAGATTACTTGTTATATATTACTGCATAGTCAGAACTAGAAGCACAAGCATTTCGCTACACTTTCAAAAACATCTGCTAACTCTGTGTATGTGACCAATACATTTGATTTGGTAGGCATTTCGTAGATACAGCTTGTAGAAGACAGTGGCCCCCTGGAGCAGCTCGAAGGCTGAGGAAATGAGTGTTAGCTGATAACGGTTCTTCACAGTGATATCACTGAGTCCCCTGTAGTCAATCCACTGCCGCAGGGTGTTGTCCTTCTTCTAGACAAAGAAGAACCCTGTGCCAGTGGGAGAGGAGGAGGGTCAGATAAATCCTGTAGCTAAGGGGTCCCCAATGTAGTCATCAATAGCCTTGGTCTCTGGTCCTGACAGCGAGTACAAACGTCCCTGGGGCGCCGTGGTGCCAGGGAGAAGGTCAATCCCACAGTCATAGGGACGGTGCGGCGGAAGGGAAGTGGCCCGGGCCTTGCTGAACCCCTCCCAGAAGATCCTGGTACTCCACGGGAATGGCAGAGAATTCTGGAGCAACCTCCGAGGGCCCCGGGAGACGTCCCGGGGCAGACTGCGCCGACTTCAGACAATGGGCATGGCAGAAGAGACTCCAGCCCATGATAGCACACGTAGAACAGTTTATGAGTGGAATGTGTCGCTGGAGACGGAAGAATCCCAACACCATGGGAATCTGGGGGTACTTGATGAGCAGGAAATGAATGGTCTCGCTGTGATTCCCTTACACATGTCGGTTGATGGGAGTGGTGTTATTGGTGACCCGACCTATAGAGCGCACGTCCAGCACTCTAACATCCATGGGAATGGAGAAGGGCTGAGTGGGGATGTTCAGCTCGGAAGCCAGTGTGGCATCCTGAAAGCTCTCATCGCCCCCCCGAGTCAAACCCAGAGAGATTTGGACTGGTTCCCCCACAGCAGAATGACATGGAAAGGGGTGCGAGTAAGGGAAGCAGAAATGTTCTCCATATGGCCCACCAGAGTACTCGCTCCCTGGAGAGCCTGGTCCGTTACCGTGCACGATAATACAAAATGACCAAAAGTCGCAAAATACAGACATCTCCTTGTGCTGATCCTGTTGCCGTTCTGCTGGCGACAGCCCAGCTCTGCCTAGTTGCATGATGTTGGGAAACAGTGCCTCTGCCCTTTTCGGTGACTCTCGAGGAAAGTCGGAAACCTTGGTGTCGTTGCGCAGCTGGTCCAGGTCTGCTGGGTCAGTCAGGGCAAATTCCTACTATCAGATATGAAGGTCAGACCCAGATTCAGACCATGTTGGATAACCAATAGTTTAAAAATCCCAAAGGGGCAGGTAAACAGACAGGTTAAGGCAGGCAGGGGTCAATAGTCCAGCGAAGTTGGGGAAAGGTACAGGACGCCAGGCAGGCTCAGGGTCAGGGTCGGGGTCAGGCAGAATCGTCAGGCAAGCAGGCTCAGAGACAGGTCAGGCAAGGGTTAAACCCAAGAGGGCAAGAAAAAGCGAGACTGGAGAAAAGCAGGAGCTGAGACAAAACGCTGGTTGGCTTGAACAAACAAGACTAAGATGGACAGACAGACAGAAAACACAGGTATAAATACACAGGGGATAATGAGGAAGAAGGGAGACACCTGGAGGGGGTGGACACAATCACAATGACAGGTGAAACAGATCAGGTTGTGACACATACAGTCAAAATGTCAGTAGAGAGACAAAGTGGACTAGCATTTGAAAGGCTCAGACACGGGTTTTATGAATAATTCAGTTCAGATCGACATTTTTATGGTCTATGGAATGTTCCTATGGAATCCCACTATTTTGATTGCATTTGCTATTAGCATCTCATCAACTTCCCTACTTTCAACTTTCCTATACACTGACCAGCTGACATGTGGCGTGCCATCATGTGTCCTGAGGTTGTGGATTATGGACAAAACTGAGCTCTGACATCGCCCAAAATAGTTAGTCTTACACAGTTTAATATGTAAAAAAGCCTTTGAGAGACCAAAATATCAATATAATATATTTTCCCCATTAAAATGCTCAGTTGAATAAATGTACCTTTTCTCTCATCTCTAACTATCAGTAAGGCTGAAGGACAGGCTAGGTGGTCACAACAACATCCAATCCTGTCATACATTACATCATGCTTTCACAAATGATTTGTTTATCCAACCATTTGCTCATTTGTGTGTTCTCTTGTGTATGTTTTGTTGGTGGTAGTGGTGGTGGTGTGTGTGTGTGTGTGTGTGTGTGTGTGTGTGTGTGTGTGTGTGTGTGTGTGTGTGTGTGTGTGTGTGTGTGTGTGTGTGTGTGTGTGTGTGTGTGTGTGTGTGTGTGTGTGTGTGTGTGTGTGTGTGTGTGTGTGTGTGTGTGTGTGTGTGTGTGTAGAGAGACGCTGGGGAGGGGAGTTTCTGTCGGTAGCTCAGGGATAAATAGAGAGGCAGAGTTCAGAGTTTGTCAGAAGGCGGACCTGACATGGTCACATACAGGACCAAGCAGGAGCAGCAGGACCTCAGCATTTTGACACTTTATTACAAATGGAGAAATATGAAGATGTTCAGTACTGTTTTCAAGACGGAAACTCTTCTTGCAGAAAGGCTTTGCTATCGTCATCTATCTATATAACACTGTACAACTTCTTCTCATTGATTTCAGCAGTTACAGTATTTTTGAACCTACTGGTGATCATCTCCATCTCTCACTTCAAGCAGCTCCACACTACAACCAACCTGCTCATCCTCTCCCTGGCTGTGTCAGATCTCCTGGTGGGACTGATTGCTATACCAGTAACGACTGTAGCAATAATGGAACCATGCTGGCGTTTTGGGGAATATTTCTGTGTGTTTCATATCTACATAGATTTTTTGTTTACTTCTTTATCTCTGGGCAATATGGTCTTGATATCTATTGACCGTTATGTTGCTGTGTGTGATCCCTTATTGTACCACTCTAAAATAACAATAACAAGAATCATGTGTTGTATATTCATTACCTGGTGTTGTTGTATCATATACCGTGCTGCTATTATAAAAAACTTTGTAAATGTACAGGTGCCGAGTAGGTGTTTGACAGAATGTTTTCTTTTTGAAGAAATAACCTGGGGTAATATCATTGACGTTGTATTTACAATGGTTGTCCCGTGCTCTGTTATTATAACACTTTATTTGAAAATCTTTGTGGTGGCCAGATCACAGGCCAGAAAGCTATTTTCAAAAGAGTCTGTCAGTGTGTCTGGTGTTAAAACTGTACAGGCAAATAAGTCTGAGAGAAAAGCAGCAAAAACTCTTTCTATTGTTGTTTTCAACTATTTCATTTGTTGGATTCCATCTCTATGTTCTTCTTTCTTTCATTTGTCTTTTTTTAGCGACAATTTATCATTCATCATTGGTTTTCTACCACTTGTTAATTCCTTAATTAATCCAATAATTTATGCTTTCTTTTATCCTTGGTTCAAAGTGACAGCTAAACATATTTTAACTCTGAAGATAAGGCGTTCATAGTTCCTATGTTTTTATTCCCCAGTTTGATTAACAGGTTTAATAATATAGTTTTGTAAGACCATTGTTCTAATTGCTTCTTTCATGTAACAATAGACTGATATGACTCATCAGATACATGTGGTGTTGATTCAGTATCATTTGTATGGATTGGAATGGAATGACTTGGAGAAGGCAACGGAAGGATTAAGCTTGTGTTATAAAAAACAATTTAGACATTGTGGATTGTATATTCCAAATACCAAAGTCTGGTGTTGTTCCATGTTATTTAATGATAAACAGTATGTAACTATTCTAAAAGTACATTTTGAGAACGTCATGAGTCATTTTGTAGGTTTAACATCACCCTCTAGTGACTCAATTGGGACACAATGCCTTCAACAAGTGCAGTAAAATGTGAATGTACAATATGCATGATATCAGATAACATCCACGTATATCTCAATGGTGTATTGTGGAAGTAGTTGATGGTCAAACTTAAGAATATGCAATTATGGGTAACACTATAAAATGTTCAGTAATAAACCATTTGTTAGGAATTTACAGTTTGCTCACCATTTATTATTAATTTCACATGTGTTAAGTGTGAGTCAGTTAGGTATTCTCAAATGTATAAATAACTACTATATGCATTAGTGATTAAACGCAACAGCGCAGGTGACCACAGACGCTTGAACTTCAACATACTGGTAATGAACAGTACCACTACTCTCACTAAATCACTGCTGCCAGGTCAGGGGTCACACCAGAGCAGCTCTCTCAAATGCTGTGGAGTCAGAATGAATGTCGAGATTGGTAAACACTTTATAATAACACTTTGTAATAAATCATTATTATTCCAACTCCACATTAATTTTATCTATTTATTTAACTAGGCAAGTCAGTTAAGAACAAAATTCTCATTTTCAATGACAGCCTAGGAACAGTGAGTTAACTGCCTGTTCAGAGACAGAACAACAGATTTGTACATTGTCAGCTCGGGGATTTAAACTTGCAACCTTTAGGTTACTAGTCCAACACTCTAACCACTAGGCTACCCTGCAGCCCCAATAATGTCTCATTCCCACCACATTTATTTTGTACAGAATGATTTGGATGAATTGGATTTGAAGGACTTGGAGAAGCCATAAGTCTGTTGTTGTTCCATGTTAATCAATGATAAATAGTATGTAAGTATTCCGAATGTACATTCTGAGGAAGTCATGAGTCGTTCCATATGTTGTCTAACATCTCCCTCTAGTGGCTCAATTGTGACACAGCGTATTCATTAAGTGCAGTAAAGTTGAAATGTACAATACTGCATGATATCACATAACGTCCAGGTATGTCACACTGGTGTTTTGTGTAAGTCTTTGAGGGTATAATGCATGAATATGCAATTAAGGGTAACACGTTAATGTTAAGTAAAAAAACATTTGTAAGGAATTTACAGTTTGTTCACAATATATTAATCATTACTCATTACATAACTAGAATAGGCATTAAATAACTAGAATAGGCATTAATGATTAAGCACAACAGCGCATTTATTAAGAACCTTTATAGTCTGTAATAATGATACATAAGATAATTCATAAGATGTTTAATGAATTATATTATAAACTATTTACTGATCATTCAGTCACTAATCTAAAGTGAGGACTATTCATACTTTCTTAATTCATTTATAAATGTTTTGAACAGTGACTAGTTTAATTTATCACATAAAGATGGACATGCTACTGGTAGACATTCCAGCAGTACCTGATGCTCCTAAAGTTCTCAAAATGACCTGAAACAATAAGCACACAACACAGAGGATGTTAAAGGAAAAATATTGAACAATTTATTCCAAAACAGTCACACTGTTGTAGTAGTGTGCTGAAGGAAGTAACGTGTTTGTCTGAAAATGGTAACATTCTTGTTTGTTGGCAGTGACTACCAAAACCAAAGTGTGGATAACAGTCACTCATTAGAGAAGTTCATAGACTGTTTACAGGGTATTGGAACCAATATCTACATACATCATTTAACTGAACATTACATTTAAAAGGTTACTACCTTTAATACACTACAAGTAAAGGTGTCCAAATACTTTTGTTCCTAAACGGTAAAACGTATGCATGAAAATACCCCTCAAATAAAAGGTGACATTTTATAATGAGACTTCATATTCAAAATGCTGGAGTGAAGAGACAAGTTTAAAAACAGTTTTAATGCAGAGTTTTACACCCACTGGGCCAATGCTGGTTGAATCAATGTTGTTGTATTTTTAACCAACATGGAGTAGACATTGAATTGATGTCTGTGCCCAGTTGGCAGGGATTGCGTTCAGTATGTGCTGTGGCCATAGGATGGTGGTATACTTCACAATCTGTGATGAATCATTCTATATGAAAGACAAGTTTGTCTGTTCTATTAAGTAAATGTGTATCTGAACTCTATGTGTTTGGTGAAAGTGTGCCTCTGCCAAACTGAGAGGAGACCATCTGTATAAATAATACCAACGCCTTTTCATTACAGGAGACACCCTGAATGTGGTGCCTTCAGAAAGTATTCACACCCCTTGACTTATACATGTTGTTGTGTTACAGCCTGAATTCAAAATGTATTAAAAAATAAATAAAAAATCATCCATCTACACACAACACCACATAACTAGAAAGTGAAAACATGTTTTTAAACATTTTTTACAAATGTATTGCAAATGAAATATAGAAATATCTCATTTACATAGGTGTCCCATTTTAAATGACATGCAGCTTATAAAGGCTTCACAATGCCTTTATAAATACTACATAAATGTGTCACAAATCATCTATAGAGTATGTCATCATCTATAAAGGGTTCATAACTGTGTGACACAACCATTAACGTCAAATGTCTGACCTAACATAATCATTTGTGGTGCTTTCGCTGTAAAGCCTTTTTGAAATCGGACACTGTGGTGGGATTAACAACAAGATTACATTTAAAATGGTATAAGATACTTTTATGTTTGAGGAATTGTAATTATGAGATTTCTTCTGTTTTGAATATGGCACCCTGCACTTTCACTGGCTGTTGTCATATCGATCCCGTTAACGAGATTTCAGCCCTAGATTTAAGATGGGCAAAAGTACACTGGACTGGACAGAGGAACTTTGCCTAGCATCCCACAGTCGCCTCTTCACTGTTGACGTTGAGACTGGTGTTTTGCGGGTACTATTCAATGAACCTGACAGATTTTAAAGCTAAGCATTCGATACTGGTAAGGCTTAGAAGGAGGGATGTATGTTCTGTTTGTCACTATTGTCAAAGTATGATTATTGTGATGTTGAAAATGCAAGCCATGATACTGAAGCGCCGAAGTGGGTATGCTTTGTTTTTAGTTGTGATGCATTGGCACAGAAAACTATTGGTGAAAACTTATGTTGCGTTCCATGCATTGTATACCCTGTTAGGGGGTTATATTCCTGTGCGGGTAGCGTGACTACAGCTCAAGCTCATTACCATAACGCACAATGTGCAAAAATATTCCTAAAAAATATTTAACCTCCACACATTAACAAGTAAAATAGCTCAAATGAAAGATAAACAAGTTGTTTATCTAGCCAGCAAGTCAGATTTCTAAAATGTTTTACGGCGAAAACATAGCACATATTTATGTCAAACCACCACCGCAGACATAGCTCATTAGCATAGCCAAGTAGGAAAAAATATGCAATCAACAAACGCAGGATTAAAAGAAAAATCATTTCACTAACCTTTTGAAATCTTCATCAGATGACAGTAATATAACATGTTACACAGTACATTCATTTTTTTTTCAATAATATGCTATATATATCCATAAATCTCTGTTTACAATGATGCATCGTTCAAAAAATGCTACTAAAATGTCCGGAGAAATTAAATAGCTCCGGCAGATAACATCAGCTAACAAGGAATACACATCATAAACTTTGACTAAATATGCATGTTTTACATATGTATAGGAAGATACACTTCTTCTAAATGCAAACGCTGTGTTACTTTTATTTATAACATTACATTTTGCGTTTACTAGGCTATAATAGGGAGTCGGCGCTCCCACATTAGCATAATGACTCCTCTATCTTGGAATCGACAGAAACCCAAAATTAACACATAAATATTCCCTTACATTTGCTGTTCTTTCATCAGAAGACCCGGAAGGAATTATACTTACCAAAAACAGCCTTTAGTTTTCAAGTCTGCGTCTTTCGGTTCTCAAAATAGTCTGATTTTGGTCAAAATGTAGGCAAAATTGAAGTGGGTGCGCACCAAAACGTCGAAAATATATATCATATGTCGAGTAAACTTGTCAAACTATGTTCATAATTAAGCTTTAACATGTTATAAAGGTGTACAGCAATTGTGAGGACGAAGCGAAACACACACGTCTTTTAATCGATCCTGAGGGAAAGAGAGAAAATGTGCAGAGCGCGCAAATAGGTGCACTGTTTTTTGGCGTGACCGAGACCTTTCGGCACGCTCAACGTCTCATGAGCACGCGATTCTCACAATGAGAAGCCCCATAGAAGGCAGCCTTCACGCTGAACATGTAGAAACTGTTCCCAGAGCGGTAGCCTTTTGGGAATTGCGTTTAAGATGACGTCAAAGTAGGGGCAACTTTTTCCATTACAAGAGAGATTTTGGGAGAATGCATGCCCTGACACTTCTGCTTTACATAGAGACAAAATTTAAACGGTTTTAGAAGCGTTAGATTGTTTTCTATTCGATAATATTTTTTATATGCATATATTAGCAACTTTTGAAAAAAATGTATCCTGTTTTATATGGGTACCCAAATCCTCCAGAAGAGGCAGTAAACCGTGGTATCCTGAACAGGATATGATTGGCATCAAAATGTTGGATATCTAATGTCCCCCTAGATTTTAATTGCCTGCAGCCAGATCTCATCGTGTTGTAGGCCTAATGAAATATGCCAGGAGATTGAGCTCGTCCGTGGTGGTCGGCGATCCCTCAACCTTCTGGCCCGTAGCCGTGCGTGGCATCGATTGTGCCACAAAAGTATGCTAAATTGTCAATGTCAATAACCACGTTTCTAAGCATTATTTAGAGTTCATTCAATGAGGGGGGAGGGTGTGTACATTTGTTACAGTACAAGGTGAGGTTCAATGAAAATGTTCCCAGTACATTTTGAACTGCCCCTAAGTGCTTTTGAGATCACTGATCGATACAACTGAGCCGAACTGGAAATCATATTTCTTAGTCACATTAAAAAAAAACATCAATGGGTGATTTGGTCAGAATACATCTTGGTTGTTCTGATGTCCGACAAAAAGTACTTGTCCCCATGATGTAACTGAGACAACTCAGGTTTGCAAAGCCAGTGTGGCTCCAAACACCAAATCGATCAATAGCAAATAATAGGCATTCCCAGCAGTACAGTTTGCAGTGCTTCTCGGAGCCTGTGTTTGTAGCGTCGGGTTTGTAGAGTCGGCGTCTACCTCTCCTGACAATGTATAACTTTTCTTGAAAGTTTGTCTTGAGAATGGCGTTATAATTATATCCTTGACCAAATCGATATATTCTCCTTCCGCCATTGTGGGTTGAAAAAACAGTTTAGTAGTACGCAAATTAATTTGTTGATCCATTTCAGTTTCCTAGTTCTGAGACCTGCCCATATAGGACCTGCCTCTCAATATTGGTAATCCAATCAAAAGATGTGCAGGCACTACGCCTGCGAGCTGGCTCCTATGTAACACTGGAGCCAGCCAGCAGGCGTACAATAGCCAACTCTAAAGCTGATTGGTTGACACTAAATTTGAATTTCCATTCACTTTAAGCTACAAGTGCCCGCACTGTTGATTCTGAAGGCTCCAAATATCAACCTGGGGCTGGAAGCAGTGCAACCAAGAGGAACGCTATGAAATGAAGAGTGTATCTCTTACTCTGGGGAATAATTTAATACATATTTGTGGGAAAATATATTTAAAAATATATATATTCTGATGATGTTTAGGCCAGCAGAGAAGGCCTTGCTGGCCCTGACGGCCCACAACTGTGTGGTGTTGATACATAATTATTTGGCTGGATTGAATTGGAATGACTTGGAGAAGGCTTAAGAAGGAATAAGCTTATTTAATAAAACACATTGTAGTAATTTAGGGTTGTACACTCCAAATACCAAAGTGTGTGGTTGTTCCATGTGATTTAATGATAAATAGTTTGTAAGTATTCTAAAAGTACATTTTGAGGATGTCATGAGTCATTCTAAATGTTGTTCAACATCTCCCTCTAGTGGCTCAATTGGGACACAATGCCTTCAACAAGTGTAGTAAAATTGAAATGTACAATATGCATAATGTCAGATAACATCTAAGTAGATCTCAATGGTGTATTGTGTAAGTAGTTGATGGTCAAATCTAAGAATATGCAAATATGGGTAGCACTTTATAATAGCATAGTTTTATAAGATCATTCAAAAGATGTTTAATGAATGAACGTATAAACCATTAACTGATCATTAGTAAAGTAGTTTTGTATTCTCTAATCTAAAGGGAGGCCTATTCACACTTTCTTAACTCATAAACCATTTACTAATCATGAGTAAAGTCATTTTGCAGAATCTAAAGGGAGGCCTATTCACACTTTCTTAACTCATAAACCATTTACTAATCATGAGTAAAGTCATTTTGCAGAATCTAAAGGGAGGACTATTCACACTTTCTTAACTCATAAACCATTTACTAATCATGAGTAAAGTCATTTTGCAGAATCTAAAGGGAGGACTATTCACACTTTCTAATACTTTATAAATGTTTTGAACAGTGACCAGTTAAATTTATCACAAAAAGATGGACATGCCATTGGTAGACATTCCAATACTTCCTGATTCTACTTAAGGTCTCAAAATAATCTAGAACAAAAATCAATGGTAAACAATAAGTACACAACACAGAGGATGTTAACTCATTAAACATCTTATGAATGGTCTTATGTATCATTATTACAGACTTTAAAAGTTTTTCAAAAATGTGTGAATTATATGATGTGATATAGCGATAGCCAGTATGAGGAGGTTCAAGTGTCTGCAGCGGTCTCCTGCGCAGTTGTGTTGAATCATTAACCTGTTACTCCTACCCCCTACTTTTTCGAACATTCTGTTAAAAATCGCTCAACATTTCAGCGCCCTGCTGCTCATGCCAGGAATATAGTATATGCATATGATTAGTATGTGTGGATAGAAAACACTCAGACGTTTATAAAACTGGTTAAATCACTGCTGTGACTATAACAGAACGTGCATTTCATCGAAAAGCGCAGGAAAATCTGATCACTGAAAATGGAAATAAATATCCATGCGCCACTTCCAGGATTTGTTAAAGAACAACCGAATTAAATGAGGCTGAGGTTGCAGTACCTACAGCTTCCACACGATGTCTAGAGTCTTGTCATTTGCTTCGGCTTTGATTCTTGGTCAAACCGAATCAAGGGAACCGATTCCCTCCGGTCTCCGACGGACACCTATAGAATTTACATCGCCTCCTGATGAATTTTATTGCTTATTAACGTGTACTAATACCTAAAGTTGCATTACAAAAGTATTTCGCAGTGTTTTGTGAAAGTTTATCGTCGACTTTTTTAATTTCAAAAAATTACATTACGTTATGAAACGCTATTTTTTTCGTTTATCACACAGTCGTCATAGATCGATATCTAGGCTATATATGGACCGATTTAATCGAAAAAAAGACCCAATAGTGATTATGGGACATCTAGGAGTGCCAACAAAGAAGATGGTCAAAGGTAATGAATGTTTTATATTTTATTTGTGCGGTTTGTGTAGCGACGACTATGCTAATTATTTTGTTTACGTCCCCTGCGGGTCTTTTGGGGTGTTACATGCTATCAGATAATAGCTTCTCATGCTTTCGCCGAAAAGCATTTAAAAAATCTGACTTGTTGCCTGGATTCACAACGAGTGTAGCTTTAATTCAATACCCTGCATGTGTATTTTAATGAACGTTTGAGTTTTATCTAATACTATTAGCATTTAGCGTAGCGCATTTGCATTTCCAGATCTCTAGATGGGACGCCTGCATGCCAGGTAGGAGCAAGAGGTAATAGATACAGCAGTATTTATACATTTGAGAAAATCTAGTTTATTAACATTTAACAAAAGGTGGAGTAATGATTAAGACATGGTGAGTAAAATAAATGACATACCCTCAACTACTTACACAATACACCATTGAGATAGACTTGGACATTATCTGATATCATGCAGTATTGTACATTTCAACTTTACTACAGTAGTGGCCAAAAGTTTTGAGAATGACACAAATATTAATTTGCACAACGTTTGCTGCCACATTGTCTTAGATATTACTATGGAATACTGAAGTGTAATTACAAGCATTTCATAAGTGTCAAAGGCTTATATTGACAATTACATGCAGTTGATGCAAAGAGTCAATATGTGCAGTGTTGACCTTTATTTTTCAAGACCTCTGCAATCCGCCCTGGCATGCTGTCAATTAACTTCTGGGCCACATCCTGACTGATAGCAGCACATTCTTGTATAATCAATGGTTGGAGTTTGTCTGAATTTTTGGGGTTTTGTTTGTCCACACGCCTCTTGAGGATTGACCACAAGTTCTCAATGGGATTAAGATCTGGGGATTTTCCTGGCCATGGACCCAAAATATTGATGTTTTGTTCCCTTTGTTATCATTTTAACTTATGGCAAGGTGCTACATCATGCTGGAAAAGGCCTTGTTCGTCACCAAACTGTTCCTGGATGGTTGGGGAAGTTGCTCTCAGAGGATGTGTTGGTACCATTCTTTATTCATGGCTGTGTTCTTAGGCAAAATTGTGTGTGAGCCCACTCCCTTGGCTGAGAAGCAACTCCACACATGAATGGTCTCAGGATGGTTTAATGTTGGCATGACACAGGACTGATGGTAGCGCTCACTTTGTCTTCTCCGGACTTTTTTCTGGATGCCCCACACAATCAGAAAGGGGATTTATCAGAGAAAATAATTTTACCCCAGCCCTCAGCAGTCCAATCCCTGTACCGTTTGCAGAATATCAGTCTGTCCCTGATGTTTTTCCTGGAGAGAAGTGGCTTCTTTGCTGCCCTTCTTGATAAAAGGCCATCCCCAAAAGTATTTGCCTCACTGTGCATGCAGATACACACACACCTGCCTGCTGCCAATCCTTAGCAAGCTATGTACTGGTGGTGCCCCGATCCCGCAGCTGAATCAGCTTTAGGAGACGGTCTTGGCGCATGCTGGACTTTCGTGGGCGCCCAGAAGCCTTCTGCACAACAATTGAACCGCTCTCCTTGAAGTTCTTGATGATGTGATAAATGGTTGATTTAGGTGCAATCTTACTGGCAGCATCATCTATGCCTGTGAAGCCCTGTGAAGCCCTGCAGAACGGCATAGGCAAGATGCAGTAGATGGTATCGAGTACAGTATATACTGTACATATGAGATGAGTAATGTAGGGTATGTAAGCATATAAACGTGGCATTATTTAAAGTGGCTAGTGATACATGTATTACATAAGGATGGCAATATGCAGTAGATGGTATCAAGTACAGTATATAGAGTACATATGAGATGAGTAATGTATGGTATGTAAACATTATATTAAGTGGCATTGTTTAAAGTGGCTAGTGATACATTTTTAACATGCATTTTTCCATTATTAAAGTGGCTGGAGTTGAGTCAGTATGTTTGCAGCAGCCACTCAATGTTAGTGGTGGCTGTTTAAAATTCTGATGGCCTTGAGATAGAAGCTGTTTTTCAGTCTCTCTGTCCGCGCTTTGATGCACCTATACTGACCTCGCCTTCTGGATGATAGCGGAGTGAACAGGCAGTGGCTCGGGTGGTTGTTGTCCTTGATGATCTTTATGGCCTTCCTGTGACATTGGGTGGTGTAGGCGTCCTGAAGGGCAGGTATTTTGCCCCCGGTGATGCGTTGTGCAGACCTCACTACCCTCTGGAGAGCCTTACAGTTGCCGTACCAGGTGGTGATACAGCCCAACAGGATGCTCTCGATTGTGCATCTGTAAAAGTTTGTGAGTGCTTTTTGTGACAAGCTGAATTTCTTCAGCCTCCTGAGGTTGAAAAGGCGGTGCGGCGCCTTCTTCACCACGCTGTCTGTGTGGGTGGACCAATTCAGTTTGTCTGTGATGTGTACGCCGAGTAACTTAAAACTTACTACCCTCTCTACTACTGTCCCGTCAATATGGATAGGGGGTGCTCCCTCTGCTGTTTCCTGAAGTCCACGATCATCTCCTTTGTTTTGTTGACGTTGAGTGTGAGGTTATTTTCCAGACACCACACTCCGAGGGCCCTCACCTCCTCCCTGTAGGCTGTCTCGTCGTTGTTGGTAATCAAGCCTACCAATGTAGTGTCGTCTGCAGACTTGATGATTGAGTCAACACTCGGGAGGCGTGCATGGTTACGCAGTCGTGGGTGAACAGGGAATACAGGAGAGGGATCAAAACGCTCCCGAGTGTTGACGATCAGCGGGGTGGAGATGTTGTTACCTACCCTCACCACCTGGGAGCGGCCCGTCAGGAAGTCCAGGACCCAGTTGCACCGGGCGGGGTTGAGACCAAGGGTCTCGAGTTTGGAGGGTACTATGGTGTTAAATGCTGAGCTGTCGTCGATGAACAGCATTCTTACATAGGTATTCTTCTTGTCAAGATGGTTTAGGGCAGTGTGCAGTGTGGCAAGCAGGGTGTCAGGTAGGGTTGAGGTGATATGGTTCTTGACTAGTCTCTCAAAGCGCTTCATGATGATGGAAGTGAGTGCTACGGGGCGGTAGTCGTTCAGCTCAGTTACCTTAGCTTTCTTGGGAACAGGAACAATTGTGGCCCTCTTGAAGCATGTGGGAACAGCAGACCGGGATAAGGATTGATTTAATATGTCCGTAAACACACCAGCCAGCTGGTCTGCGCATGCTCTGAGGATGCGGCTGGGGATGCCGTCTTGGCCTGCAGCCCTGCGAGAGTTAACACATTTAAAAGTTTTACTCACGTCGGATGCAGTGAAGGAGAGGCCGCAGGTTTTGGTAGCTGGCCGTGTCAGTGGCACTGTATTGTCCTCAACGCGAGCAAAGAAGTTGTTTAGTCTGTCTGGGAGCAAGACATCCTGGTCCGCGACGGGGCTCATTTTCTTTTTGTTATCCGTGATTGACTGTAGACCCTGCCACATACCTCTTGTGTCTGAGCTGTTGAATTGCAACTCTACATTGTCTCTATACTGAGGCTTAGCTTGTTTGATTGCCTTGCGGAGGGAAAGCTACACTGTTTGTATTCGGTCATGTTTCCGGTCACCTTACCCTGGTTAAAAGCAGTGGTTTTCACTTTCAGTTATGCGCACATGCTGCCATCAATCCACGGTTTCTGGTTTGGGAATGTTTCAACAGTTGCTGTGTGTACGACATCGCCGATGCACTTGCTAATAAACTCACTCACCGAATCAGCGTATTCGTCAATGTTGTTGTTTGACGCAATGCGGAATATATCCCAATCCAGGTGAATGAAGCAATCTTGAAGCGTGGAATCAGATTGGTCGGACCAGCATTGAACAGACCTGAGCGCGGGAGCTTCCTGTTTAAGTCTCTATCTATAGGCAGAGAGCAACAAAATGGAGTCATGGTCAGCTTTTCCAAAAGGAGGGCAAGGGAGGGCCTTATAATCGTCGCGGAAGTTAGAATAACAATGATCCAGGGTTTTACCAGCCCTGGTTGCACAATCAATATGCTGATAGAATTTAGGGAGTCTTGTTTTCAGATTAGCCTTGTTAAAAACCCCTAGCTACAATGAACAGATGTTTGTACAGATGAACGTGGTACCTTCAGGCGTTTGGAAATTGCTCCTAGTCTGGATGAACCAGACTTGTGGAGGTCCCCAAAAAAATTCTGAGGTATTGGCCGATTACTTTAGATTTTCCCATGATGTCCAGCAAAGAGTAACTGAGTTTGAAGGTAGGCCTTGAAATACATCCACAGGTACACCTCAAATTGCTTCAGGCTAATTGACATCATTTGAAGCTTCTAAAGCCATGACATCATTTTCTGGAATTTTCCAAGCTGTTTAAAGGCACAGTCAACTTAGTGTATGTACACTTCTGACCTACTGGAATTGTGATACAGTGAATTATAAGTGAAATAAACTGTCTGTAAACAATTGTTGGAATAACTACTTGTATCATGCAAAAAGAAGATGTCCAAACCAACTTGCCAAAACTATAGTTTGTTAAGAAGACATTTGTGGAGAGGTTGAAAACAGTAATAGCAATACACAAGACTAGACCCGTAAAACAAGTGCACACTGACACGGTAATATGCAAGCCGATACAACAGAGCAACAGAAATTGAATAATAATTGACAAGGACAATGTGGAACAGGGGGCACATATTTACACCTACTTATCAAGGGGAATGGGAACCAGGTGTGTGTAATGAGACAAGACAGTCCGGGGTTGGTGGTAATGATCCATTTCACTGAAGCGGGGCAGCAGGGTAGCCTAGTGGTTAGAGCGTTGGACTAGTAACCGAAAGGTTGCAAGTTCAATCCCCTGAGCTGACAAGGTACAAATCTGTCGTTCTACCCCTGAACAGGCAGTTAACCCACTGTTCCTAGGCCGTCATTGAAAAGAATAATTTGTTCTTAAATTGTTTTTTAAAAAGCCGAGAAAGCTGGTGATGTAGACCTCCAGAGATGGTGAACGGAATGAGCAGCAGTGCCGGTGGAGAGCCAGACCCGGTCTCCAGGCGAGAAAACAGGCGGCTCACTGCGATGGCGGTCGGTCTGTTCCCTGTGCCGACATACGGCCCGCTGGAGATGAGTGTGTGCAGCGTTCCAGATCTCCTCAGCATGTCAAAACCACTCGTCCACTGCAGGGGCCTCGGTCTGCCTCGGATACCAAGGTGCCAGGGCCGGCTGATACCCCAACGTACTCAGCTCAAGGTAGAAAATCGGCCCACTCCCCCAGCCAGTCCTGACAGTAAGATCTCAGCAACATGCCCACTTCCTGATTGACCCTCTCCACCTGCCCATTTGCTTGGGGACGGTACCCGGAGGTGAGACTGACCGTGACCCCCAGGTGTTCCATGAACGCCTTCCATAAGTGTGAGGTGAACTGAGGGCCATGGTCTGACACAATGCACCATGGGATCCAGTACTGCCAGAAGACCTTGAGTAAAAAGATCCTCCGTGGTTTGCATGGCCAACGGAAACCAAGGCAGTGGAAGGAGGCGACAAGCTTTGGAAAACCGGTCCATAATGATGAGAACAGTGGTGTTCCCCTGGGAGGGGGAAGGTCAGTGACAAAGTCCACCAAGCGGTGAGACCAGTTTCAATGTGGAACCGGCAGGGGAAGGCACCTTCCACAAGGGAGGTTTCTGGGCGTCTTCCACTGGGGACAGATGGAGCAGGAAGAGACGTCTCTAGCCAAGGTGGGCCACCAGTACTTCTCAGTTACGCAGGCGATGGTATGGCCTATCCCAGGATGACACAACAACACAGGCACTGTGTGCGCCCAGGTAAGGAGCCGGTCCGGCACACCCATGGACACGTTGTCGCAGTCCTCCGGGCAATGTGCAGGTGCTGTTTCCATATGCAGGATCTGCCATATGTCGGCGTCCATGTCCCACACATTTTATTTGATTTCTACTGAGTGACTGAAACAAGGATGCTATCATTTTCAGACAAACAGATTACTTCCTTCAGCACACTACCACTAATAAAATGTTCAATATATTTCCTTTAACATCCTCTGTGTTGTGTTATTATTGTTTAACCATTGATATGTTCCAGGTCATTTTGAGAACTTAAGGAGCATCAGGTACTGCTGGAATATCTACCAATAGCAGGTCCATCTTTTTGTGCTAAATAACACTGGTCACTGTTCAAAACATTCATAAAGAATATTCTTCACTTTAGATTAGGGGAAAAACAACTTTACTAATGAGTATTAAATGGTAAAAATACATTTATTAAACATCTTTGGAATGATCTTATGAATCATATACTATAAAAGTTGTTTATAATTATGTGAATTACCAGTTAACTAAAATAAATATTGGATTAATGACAAATGGATAAACAATTTACGAATCAAATATGAATTATTTAGTGTGATACCCACTCTTTATATTCCTTCAGAGTAAACAGCATCTGAGAGAGCTGCTCTGGTGTGACCCTTGACCTGGCAGCAGTGATGTAGTGAGAGTAGTGGTACTGTTCATACACCAGTATGTTGACATTGGAGTGTCTGCTGTGGTCTCCTGCACTATTGTGCTGAATAATTCATGTGTAACTGTAGTAGTTATTTATAAATGTGAGAATACCTAGATGAATAACATTACACAAAATGGGGCGTAATATTAAAAAGTGAGCAGAATGTAAATTCCTTACAATGTGTGCCCAATGGGTGTAATACTCTGAAATAAAACTTTTTTTTAAACTTTGCTCTTCAGTCCATCATTTTGGATTTGAGATGAAATGTTTCAATTGATGCGACATGATATAATGTCACTTTTTATTTTAGAGTATTTCCATATATATATATATATATATATATATATGTTTTCCCATTTAGAAATGAAAACATCTTCTGTATCTAGTCCCCCCAATTGAAGAAGTCATAAGTATGTGGACACCTTCACTTGTAGTGTATTAAAGGTTGTAACCCTTTAAATATAATGTTCAGTTAAATTATATATTTAGATATTGGTTCTATTACCCTGTAAGCAGTCTATGAACTGCTCTCATGAGTGACTGCAATCCACACTTTGGTTTTGGTAGTCACTGCCAACAAACAAGAATGTTACCATCCTTCAGCACACTACTACAACAGTGTGACTGTTTTGGAATAAAATGTTCAATACATTTCCTTTAACATCCTTTGTGTTGTGTGCTTATTGTTTAACCATTGATTTGTTCTAGGTCATTTTGAGAACTTAAGGAGCATCAGGTACTGCTGGAATGTCTATCAATAGCATGTCCATCTTTATGTGATAAATTAAACTGGTCACTGTTCAAAACATTTATGAAGAATTAAGAAAGTATGAATAGTCCTCACTTTAGATTAGGGACTGCAACACGACTTGCAGAGAGTCCAAAACTCTCACGACTTACTAATGATTATTAAATGGTTCATAGACATTTATTAAACATCTTATGAATATACGTTATTATACATTATGAATGATTTAGTGTGTTACCCAATCTCCATATTCATTCACACAACAGCTTCTGAGAGAGCTGCTCTGGTGTGACCCCTGACCTTTCAGCAGTGAAGTAGTGAGAGTTTTGGAAGTGTTAATACCCAGTATGTTGAGGTTGAAGTGTCTGCTACAGTCTCCTGGGCTGTTGTGTTGAATAATTAATATATATAATGTAGAAGGTATTTATAAATGTGAGAATACCAAGCTTAGAAACATTTCACAAATGTGGCATTAATATTAAGTGGTGAGCAAACTCTAAATGCCTTACAAATGGTTTATTACTGAATGTTATTATAAAGTGTTACACATAATTGCATTTTCTTACATTTTAAAATCAACTACTTATACAATACACCACTGAGATAGACTGGGACGTTATCTGATAAGCAGTATAGTACATTTCAACTGAACACCACTTGATTAAGACGTTGTGTCACAATTGAGCCACTAGAGGGAGATGTTAAACAACATATAGAAAGACTCATGACGTCCTCGGAATGGACTTTTAGAAAACTTGCATACTATCATTAAGTAACACGGAACAACCACAGCTTTAGGTATTTGGAGTACACAATCCACAATGACTACAATGTATTTTATAAAACAACCTTATGCCTTCTCATGCCTCCTCCAAGTCATTCCATTCCAATTCAGACAAATCATAATGTATCTACACCACATGTATCTATGATGACAATACTGAGAAAAGTAATGTCAGTGTATTGTTTCAAGAAATAAATAATTACAACAATTGTATTACAAAACTATATCAAACCTATGTTGGCCTACCGAGGGAATACAATTATAGGAACTATCAACTCCTTAATTTCAGAGTTAAAATATGTCTACATGTCACTTTGAACCAAGGATAAAAGAAAGCATAAATGATTGGATTAATTAAGGAATTAAAAAGTGGCAGAAAAGTGATGAATAATGATAATAAATTGTCAAATAAAATAGAAAAAAAAAATAAAATAAATAGAGATGGAATCCAACAAATGAGATAGTTGACAACAACAATAGACAGAGTTTTTGCTGCTTTTCTCTCAGACTTATTTGCCTGTACAGTTTTAACACCAGACACCCTGGCAGTCTCTTTTGAAAACACCTTTCTGGCCTGTGATCTGGCCACCACAAAAATGTTCATATAAAGTGTTATAATAATAGAGCACGGGACAACCATTGTAATTACAAATTCAATTATATTAACCCAGGTTATTCCTTCAACAATAAAACATTCTGTCAAACACCTACGCAGTACCTGCATATTTACAACTTTTTTTATAATAACAGCATCATATATGATACAACACCACCAGGTAATGGATATACAACAGACAGTTCTTGTTGTTGTTATTTTAGAGTGGTACAATAAGGGATCACACACAGCAACATAGCGGTCTATAGATATCAAGACCAAATTGCCAAGCGATAAAGAAGTACATAAAAAAGTCATGTAGAAATGAAACGCACAGAAATATTCCCCAAAACCCCAGCATGATTCCATTATTGCTACAATCATTACTGGTATCACAATCAATCCCACCAGGAGATCTGACACAGCCAGAGAGAGGATGAGCAGGTTTGTTGGAGTGTGGAGCTGCTTGAAGTGAGAGATGGAGATGATCACCAGTACGTTCAAAAATACTGTAACTGCTGAAATCAATGAGAAGAAGACGTACAGTGTTATGTAGATAGATGTCGATAGCAAAGCCTTTCTGCAAGAGGAGTTTCCATCTTGAAAACAGTATTTAATATCTTCATGTTTCTCCATTTGTAATAAAAGGTGAAAATGCTGAGGTCCTGCTCCTGCTTGGTCCTGTGTGTGACCCGGTCAGGTCTGCCTTCTGACAAACTCTGAGCTCTGCCTCTCTATTTATCCCTGAGTTACTGACAGCCACTCCCCTCCCCAGGAACTCTCTACACACACACACACACACACACACACACACACACACACACACACACACACACACACACACACACACACACACACACACACACACACACACACACACACACACACACACACACACACACACACACACACACACACACGGTTGGATGAACAAATAATTAATGAAAGCATGATGTAATGTATGACAGGATTGGATGTTGCTGTGCCCAGCGAGCCTGTCCTTCAGCCTTACTGATAGTTGGAGATGAGAGAAATGGTACATTTTCTCCAAATCAATTCAAATGTATTTCTCTCAAGCTCCGATCAGGTGAGTACCTTAGGAGTGAAATGCTTACTTACAAGCCTTTTTTAACCAACAATGCAGTTTTAAGAAATAATAAATTCCCACACCAACTCACGACCTGACCAAACCAAAATAGAGATAAAAAAGGAACTAAGGTCAGGACGTGACATTACCCCCCCACCACCCAAAGGTGCGGACTCCGGCTGCAAAACCAGAACCTATAGGGGAGGGTCTGGGTGGGCATTTCACAGCGGTGGCGGCTCTGGTGCGGGACATAGACCCCACTTCACCTTAGTCATGTCCCACTTACGAGGTGTGACCCTCGCCGCCAACTGGGGACCCTTACAGCGGGCACTGAATAGGAGGGAGACTCTGGCAGCGCCGGACAGGCGGGAGGCTCTGGCAGCTCCGGACTGACGGGTGGCTCTGGCAGCGTCGGACAGGCGGGGGGCTTTGGCAGCGCGGGACAGGTGGGCGGCTCTGGTAGCTCTGGACAGGAGGGGGGCTCTGGCATCTCCGGACAGGCGGGGGGCTCTGGCAGCTCCGGACAGACGGGCTGCTCCGGACAGAAGGGGGGCTCTGGCAGCTCCGGACAGGCGTGAGAACCTGGAGGGAGGAGACAGAGAGACAGCCTGGTGTGTGGGGCTGCCACAAGACCCACGAGGCTGCGGAGACCTACAGGAGGCCTGGTGCTTGGAGGAGGCACCAAATGGACCGGGCTGTGGGGGCCAACACCGTCTGGATCTCTTCGTGCAGTCCACTGGGAATAGAGTGCGGAGTGCCGGCTCATTCCATCCTCTGGAGGCTGCCACACTCCGAAAGATGATGGCCTAATCCGCAGTGATCTGGGCACCATGCTGGAGTTGGAAAACTCTCTCACCTCCATCTCTGCCCTCTGGATGACCACCCTGAACAGAGCCATGAACCTCTCAAACGAACCCAGCTCCTCCTTTCCTTTCTCCCAGATGGTCGTAGCCCATTCCAATGACCGTCCGGTCAGCAGGGAAATGACCGTAGCAACCTTGGAACACTCGGTGGTCGGGGCTCCCGTATGATAGGTGAAATAGAGGGAGCCCCGGAATAGCAAGCCACGGCATTTTGATGTAGTGCCGTCATACTTCTCCAGAAGGGACAGTCGGGCTTCGATGACCTGGGTGGACGGCTGGGGGACTGGCTCACTGCAACGACCCATGGTAGGAGGCCCTACAGAGGATTGGAG